>NW_026695381.1:67801-185473 GCF_029851405.1 Lichtheimia ornata
CATGTATTTGGTAGGGGTTACACAGTAGGTTACACAAGTTGGTTCAGAGTGGAGCTGCATAACTAATCGATCTATGTGATGCGCACAGACCAAATAGCTTAATTACGAGGGCTGTTCTCAATTGAAGCCTTGAGCAGTGATCATTCTTATGGAGCTAAAAGCATAGGATATTGTGGAGGGTACGTATAAACAGTAATAGCTGTAGCAAGCGGGGTGCCATGGGGTGCACGAATTGGAGAGAACAGGAGGAACAAAGAGACCACTCTTCTTCACTTCTACTTCACAAAAAAAGGTAAGCTTGTCTCCATTTACAAACTACAACACGTTAATTGCTGGCATTCCTTCCAATGTACAGCGTTCATTGGGGTGAACATGTGGTCAATGGCGACACTTTCCAGCTGCAGACATTCAACAGCAAGTACGCGCGCGATCTGCCCATGACTCAAGCTTCCATTGCAATACAACATGTACGTTCAATCGCTGCATTCAAGTTGGACATTGTGGTTCTAAAGTTCACGTGTAGTTTGCTGTTCTCTCGTTATACAAGTTCCAAAGGGGACGTCGTGTGTCGTGTGTGTTCTTTTCATGGTTGTCATCAAGGAGACATTGTTACTTTGGGTATGTCGACATGAAAAGCAAATGCTATCCTTGTTACCTTACATTGCATTTACTGCAGCTTGAATACGTTGGATGATGGTACCTGTGGCCGCAACAAGACATTGATATCAAAGGAAGAACGCTGTACGTTGGCTCAATGGTATGCATGGATGGCATTGTATGTACAAAGCAAAACCTGCTAATTAACGAGCCTTACAATGAAACAGCAGCAGCATCTACTGGATGGCATGGATATACGGTTTTATTTGAGGCAAAGACGCTATTGAGAAATACCACAAGGTAAGAGATTCATTGTGGGATTGGTTGGATTCAAGTGGACTTACCAAACGCCATACAGTGGCAGAGCCTCTTTCGGCGATACTATTTTGATCAATCAGCACGTCAAGGATGTCATTGTATAGTACTGTGCTCTCCTGGGGAATTTTGGCCCGGAAACAGTGTGACTCAAGATGCGATGGCAAGGCCAATTTGAAAAGGCATCCGCTGTGCACACGGCCTCCATCCAAGTACGGCTATTGATTTCCTTGCCTACAGAGAGAAGGTGGATATCTCTTATGATGCCAATTTCAGGATCCAATGAGAGTATAGTACATATGATGGCATACCTTGGCGCTGCAGGTTGATTATTGAATTGCCTTCGGATGGTGTATTTGGTTGCAATTCCTTGTGATCACCATGGTTCACGGCGTCGTGTGCCTTCCTTACCGAGTTGTCCACAATGAGAGTTCTCAAGACGTCTTTACATTGCTTCTTTTGGGTATGGTGACAACAAAGCGTGTGGATTGGTTTTACTTGTTATCTCACGTTGCGTTTATGGTAGGTTGAACATGTTGGATGATGGTACCTCTGGCAGCAACAGGATACGGATCTCAAAGCAAGAATACGGTATGGTTGGCTCAATGATATGCGTGGTATCGGATCTACAAAGCAAAACATGCTAATTAACGAGCCTTGCAATGAAACAGCAGCGGCACCTACTGGATGGCATGGATATACGGTTTTCATTGGAGGCAAAGATGCTATTGAGAAATACCACAAGGTAAGAGTGTTCATTATGATGGGGTTGGTTGGATTCAAGTGGACTTACCAAACGCCATACAGTGGCAGATCCTCTTTCGGCGATGCTATTATTATCACGGCTGCACGTCAAGGACGTCATTGTACTGTACTTTCCTGTGGAGCTCTACATGTTGTGCCCGGAGACAGTGCAACTCATGTTGCGGCCTCATGGATTTAAAAATGCATCCTCTGTTCGCACTGCTCCATCGTTTTACGGCTATTGATCTCCTTGCCTTTAGAGAGAAGATGGTATCTCTATTGATGCACTTCATCGCGTCGATCCACAGGAGAGTACCGGTACTATGACGTTTCTTTGGCTGTGCGCTTTTATTATTACTTTACATCCTGATGGCCTATTTGGTTCCAAGTATGCGGGTAATGATTGCGTGATTCAGGTACGTATGACTCTCATGCTTTTTGGAGACCTTTGCTGAAACGCGTACCATTATTATTTAGAGGGACCATTGCAGAGAGCTACTTGTCTTTTGGTGTTTTGGAGTTTACAAGATCACAGCTATGATTGCTAAGTATTGTTGGATGAGTTTGGACAATTGTTTATGGTGCATCTTTTATAGGTGAATCATGTCAGCCATGGGGAAGTGTTTATGTCTTTTGGTGGCGTCAAGCTTTATTGCGTCTCTGGTGGTTGGTTACCAGTCAACGGGCGATTTCTCCAGGAGAGTGTCCGCCAATGCAAGCCTCTTGTGAGTGGATTCTATCAGCAACAAGTAGCAGCATCCATATCGTTGGTGTCATATCAAGCTTTATCCCATCATCTGGTTCTTCTCGTTATCGGCAATTCGGTGGGCATCCTGAAATGAAGGTCTCTTATCGATTGATCACATCAGCAGCAAGGAACAACTTGTATATCTTTGATATCTGCAACCTTTCTATCTCTTGGTGCTTCTGGTTATTGGCGATTCCTTTGATGGATCTCTACGACTATACGTGTCGTATGGATGGATCATGTCATCAACAAGCAATGAAAGCCCGCAATCAAATCTTTTGTGTTACCAAGGTCATTCATGCATCTCGTCAAGGACTCCATCGTCAAGCTGCATTCCATACCCAATGAAAAAGGATTGGTATCTCATTCATATCGGCTATATCACTGAGTGTACTCCCTTCCGCAGCTAGGTTGCTGGTTTGGGCTTTTCGATTGATGATTTTTCGATTTGCATGTGGTCTTGGGCGGCACATTGGTTCGTTCTCGCTCCTTGTAAGGGCTCTTCGGCATCATGTAAGTGTTCTATCTTTGGTGGTACAAGTATTACTCAACCGTCTCACTGTATATTCCTATCAAGTATCGTTCCATCGCTTACAATCCGAGTGCCAACGTAGCGGGTCTTACCAACAAGCGGACGATTGCAAAGAATCGGCTTGATTTGGATATCAGCAGGTTTCGCGCATATGGCTATCATTGGTAAATAGAGGATGATCCGTTTTTTGGCTCCAATCCCAACCAACATCCTTTTTTATTATAGTATGCGGGCTATTCAACAAGCTACTTGTCTTCTGGTTCTTTGGAATTTTCATGGATGCAGCTGTCATTGGATTCAACATCTTTTCGTGCATATGGCTATCATTGGTAAGTGATGATCCGTTCATTTCTTCAACACCTGCCAACCTCCTCTTTTATTATGGTATGTGGACTATTCAGCAAGCTGCATGTCTTCTGGTGCGTTGGGATTACTAGGGATGCAGCTGTCATTGGATGTCGACATGTTTTCGTGCATATGGATATCATTGGTAAATGGTGATCCGTTCATTTCTTCAACGCCTGCCAACCTCCTCTTTTATTATAGTACGTTGGATAACCAGGAAGCTACCTGTCTTCTGGTCCTTTGGAATCATCATGGATGAGGCTGTCATTGGTAAATAATGGTCCATTCTTTCTTTCAATGCCTACTAACACCCTCTTTCATGTGTGTTATTCAGCGAGCTATTTGTCTTGTTCCCTTTGGATTCTTTATGGATGCTGCTGTCATTGGATGTCGACAGGGTTTCATTCATATGACTACCATTGGTAATTGTTGATCCATTCGTTTTTACAACGCCTGCCAACCTCCTCTTTTATCTTAGCATGTGGGCTATTCAGCGAGTTACTTGTCTCTTGGTCCTTTGGGATTTTCATGGATGCAGCTATCATTGCTAAGTATCGTTCTATCGGTTCGGGAAACTGTTTACCGTGCATCTTTTATAGGTGAATCATGCCAAGGTTAAGGAGCAACGTCTACAGCATCCTTCAGTGTCAGCTTGCCTTATTACATTGTTCGATGGTTCTCGCTATTGGCTAATTGATTTCAAGAGCCCTCTTCACCGCACGTATCTTATGGATGTATCACATCAGCAACAAACAACAATGTTACGTGACCTTTTGGTGCTGTCAAGGTGTATCCATCTCTCATGGCATTCATCATCAAGTATCGGTGGGAGAAACGGCTATCAAAACTGGTCACTGCGTCGACATCTCTACAACAAGGAAATGTGTTCTGGTTACTGGGTGGCATCAAACATCGTGGATTCTCAAATTACACTGGCTAAGTATTGTTACCATTACCTCAAAGATAGATTAATGATACTGTATGCATTTTTATAGGCCCATCATTCCATCAAGCTCTAATTTCGCATGCTCTTTGGTGCCATCAAAGTCTCTCCTTACTGTTGTCAGTGGCGAATCCTATTGAATTGGAAGACGAAGATCAACATTTGAATTTGGGTGGGTGTCTCAGAAGCAGGCAAGCGATCTCTATCTTATAATTATGGTTGTCAAGGATACCGTTTCCATGGTTTTGGAAATCAGCTACCTGCAAGTCGTCTCTTTATCGGTGGATCTTCAGAGCAATGTTTTTATCGGTGCCATGGCGGGTCTCATTCCTCGAGTACTTGTATGGATACCTTGGACGTTCTCTTGGCAAGTCAATATCCTCGCGTATGCTATTTCATCAAGACCGGATTTATTTGTTGCAGTGCATGATGTGTCTCTCTGATGACGCCTACCACGAAGGTCGCTTGATGGCAGCTACTACTGATATGGCGGATGTTTATTTGCTATGGGTAGAACGGGATGGTGCCTTGCTCATTTGTGTAAAGCATCGTTGGCAGCTATGATTTACATGCGTCAGCGTGGTCAGCCCTATCTTGGCCGTATCAATTGTATTAATGAGTACTGCCTTAACCGTTGGAAGTCAGACTGTTACTCCCTGGCCTTGTGGTAGATATGGGATCATGTATTGCTGTCGCCTAGTCATCATCCTGGTACCAGATGGTCTAATTTGCCTGCTTTCTTATTTATAGAGACGACGGTTACGATGTTAACGACATTCACAACAATGACGATTACGATTATCACCTCATCCACAACAATGAAAATGATAACGACAACGAGATCCAAAAGGAAGCCTGCAAGATCCCATTCTCTTCAACTTGTGTGTTTCTTGATATTGGGTGACGATGAGATGACGACTGGTGACGAGTACGAGTACGAATGATGAAGGAGGACGAAGACGAGGATCGTGGCAATGTAGCTAGATGCAATAAAGCATTGTTTATATATTATACGCTTGGACTTTGCTAGCTTGTGGATTACATACTATTGCTTCGAAGATGGAATAAAAAAGGTGGTTCCGGTTATCGGTCATGCAAGAAGTATATGACTTTTGTGATACAATAAGAGGGGTGGGAAGTGGGATGACCTTGAGAAGAGATAAAGTGAAGTGATCCCTCCATTGAGTTTCAGGATGAGTGACCCCCATCAACATGTACACACAATCATCTATGTAGCTTATTCCCTTATTGTTGCTTGTGGATTATAGCTTAGATGATGGGATAATAAAAGTGGCTCTGTGATCGGTCTTGTAATAAGGACAAGCACTCTATTTTTCATGTGGATCAAGCGTAATGATGATGCATCTCGCAAAGGCTACTACTACAGTAACTTAATGATTGATGTGGGCAGCTGTTCCACTTGGATGATTTCAACAGCATTGTGTCTTAGTTGCGGGATAAAAATTAGAGACTTGGTTACATATAAAACAATGCATGGAATGAAACTTGGTAATGATGGCATCGATACCACGACAACGTGGATAGATAAGATGAGCACACCATAACAGCATCACTAGGATCATGGATTATCATTTTCAATTACATACAAGATCAATCAAATGCTACTTGATAGTGCGTTATCAAACATGCAAAGACAGGAATAGATGTTTAATCAAAGAACATGGTTTATTGATTACAATACTAGAATAAACAAGTAGCTGTTGGTTTCCTAAAGCCAAGGCTAAAGTACTCACAGGGATGACCAACGTGAAGGTCGCTACTCAACCATCCCCAACCTCTACCTGTAGGCACCAATTCCAGGTCGACGAGGCGCTTGTAACCACTTTAAGGTGCCGGGACTTGACGCGCCAAAACCTCGTTTGGAAGAAACCATGCTTGTGTCTTTGAGATAGAAAGTGTAGCATGTTTCTTGTCAGCGAGAGGAAATAGGTGTAAGAATACTTATCTTCCCTCCTAGTTTCCTTCCAATGAATCCTTTAGCATTACCCAAACAAGAGCCACTTGTTGGTATCTTTGGATAGCGGTCTTTTATTAGTGCACCCTGGACACTGCTACCGGTCTGCATTTCGTCCTCGGCCAAACGCCCATACAACACGCCGACACGTAGTGGGCAGCCAGTTTACGAGGAATGGCCAACATCCTTGCTACCTCCGTATCAAGATCTGCTGGGATTCATGGAAGCCTTGTGTGGAAACCGGGCTGGTGAGGGGCGGCAATAATGGTCCATCCCTTGTCCCTATAAACAACATGACAATGTGAGCAAAACAAGTGACAAGAAATGTAAAAAGCAACTTACTTGGGCCAAAGCATCGTAAAAGTGTGAAAAGGACGAAAGAGTTGGGGCAATCAAATGCTGCGGAAAAAGGGCGTTTTTATAAATGAGAAGTGGCGGCTCTCAGAACAATGGTCATGGGTCTGTGTAACCAGCGAACTTCTTTATCCATGATCTTTCTCGTCTTTGTCCCATCGTCCCATTGACACACACACACACACCACACACATACAGGTGCCCGTATGTACGCGTTTCCTTTCTAAAGTTATAACATGTTGATCTTGTATAGTGATAATGGTGGTTGTTAAAGTAAAGGAAAAAGTGCGTGTAAGCGAAAGTAGAAATAAACGAAACTTCCCGATAGTTGGGTATCGCAGGAACTTGATGCAGCTATTGGCACAACCCAATTTTAGTTAGGTGCGCGTTCTTCATGAGCAGCTTGTACCGAGATTTCAATATTGGTTGGAGCAATACATGCGCTTTACAGTATGCGTCCAGAATCAAAATGATCACGTCCACTTGTTACACCACATATGATCACGCCCACTCGTTACACAACGCGCAGTACATGAAATCCGGTCAATTGGTAAAAGATGTGGTGCATGTTATTAAAAAATGGAACAACTCTAACGACAACCATGAATTGTTATTGAGATATCCAAGGATTGAAACGAAAAGTGCTGGTTCTTTGTATTCTTGTTTTTTGTTATCTGAGTAGTGGCACTCGAAGAAAAATGGGCACTGATTGAAGGGGATACGTAAAAGTCGATAACAAAGAAGCCTTTGTTTACACTTTCATGATAAGAAATATTCCCACCCTTTTCTAATCTACTTTATCCACTCCTCTTCAAATGCGTGGGCATGACTACATGCATCTCTGGATGTGCTGCGCATTAAAGCAAATTGTGACAAGAACGATAAATGATCGTGTTGTGAAAGTGAATGACTCTTGACGAGATAAAGTGATAATATTGACAGAAGCACATAGGCGAAGTTGCTGCAGTCAACCTGTCAAACGCGTCAACAGCACCGATTTGACATGTGACGACGATGTGAGTTGTGAAGTGATTTGTGCGACCGACCATTTTGTCCTGCTGCCTGTGAAACCTCCCCCTTCCCAAAGATCCAGGCCTTGTCGCCAAGCAATCCATATCCAATTTCACAGCTACACCATCTTAGCAACAACGGTAATCACGCATTCAGCTCAACAACGCGATGGCATTCCTCAAGATTGTCGTAGGTAGGCATGTGTACGCACTCGTCCCACATTATTGTATCAGAGCTCACTCTTTTAAAGCGTTATGATTTAGGCTTTCAATGGATCAAGCATTTGAAAGAGGCATTATTGTTGGGTGCCATTACTATGGGTTTATTATTATCGTTGAAATACAAGCGTCTAATTAAACATGTGTACAATCCTGCCCATCGTCTATCAGCATATGAACAAGGAAGCTTCTTTAACGAATGTAATGTGATAAAAGCAACGAAAAGGTCTCGATACAATGATGTAATGATCCCAATCTCCCTTTCCAACCTTCGAATTTCGATCCTCCCTTCCATTCTAGAAACCATTGTGTCATTGTGTCATTGTATCCTTGATTGCTGCCGTCATAAACAACATCATCCATGATTGCAAACTAGTTGCTACGCGTGCCTTGACTCCAATATCCAATGTCATCGATGGGGCCAAACCGCCTTTCGTCAAAGATACAATTCCTCTCATCCACGCCATCCATGCCGTCACCATCCCTAGCCGTATCCACGTGATATGATCCTTCCTTCCTGCTGGCGACGTGCCGAGTAATCAAAGCACCATTCCAGATCACTGCATTTGATTCCATCCATCCATCCATCCATAACCATTTCAAGTCCAATAAGAAAGAGCCTCTGTGATCGCTGCTCAACCAGGTGAAGATTTGCTTCTATTTCGCTGCATCTGATAGGTGATATGGCATCATCCATAGGAGTTCATATCCATCAAAGCAAGTTGCTGCACGTAAATAAAGCTGCTTCTACACAATGGCCATCTGCTGTCCACGTAAAATGGGATGGAAGACAAGTTGCTTCAAGTAAAGAACGCTGTTTGAGACAACAGAGCAAAGGCATTGCTAATAACAACTGCTGGATGAATGTTGTTATCTTTGGCTGTGGCAGAAGGGTGTGCAAGAGCGTGTATTGTAGTAGAGCGACAAGGTTGTGAACACCATACGAGAGAAAAGACTTGCTAATTGCAACCACTCGAATGAACGCTGTTACGCTTGGTGTTGTTCAAGGATTGTACAAGAGAAGGTGTAGTGTCATGAAGAAACGCGAGTGTTGTTGTAGTGGGGGTGCACACGCCATGGACTTGCCATTCAGTCAAAGACAATCGGATCAAGACAATGGTAGGATTGACATGATGGGTTGAAGCAGGACAATCGTTTGTAGCTGGTAATTGTACTTGAGTGGGCCAACATGGGAGGAGGAGACAAGAAGTTGTGGGAGTGGAGGGAGTGGAAATTTAAGTAGGTTGAGCTGCCGGGCACCTCTTGTATCAATGCATGAACGCTATACATCGAACCTTGGTATTGAGGTTGCCCCTCTCGAACCTGAAACTTCCACACAATGTGCTCTTGGACATGCTATACTTCATTATAAAATCTTGAATGGGAGGGTGTAAAGTGGGGTTGACATGTACATAAGTAGCGTGATGGTTCTGTTCCTGCGGATTGATAGGCAAACTGCCCTCGGCGTGAAATACACGTGATGGTTACACACATCGACAGGTTCCTGCATAAATGAGTATACTGTGTACTATTGGTTATCGATTATGAAGATGCCAACAACTCCTCCTTTTTAAACGAACACTTACATAGTCTTTGCGTTTAGATCCTACATAGAAGAATCACTGAAGATGGGCTGCTAGTACTCTCCAAGGCAACGAACACCACATCATCTCAATCATATGTCTTGCGATCAAAACAATAAACATCAGGAATCCTTTGTATGTATGATTTGGGGGATGTAACCATGTATTATTACAAGCAGCTGAAAGAGTATTTACAAATTTTTGGATGGGGAAAAAATGGTATTATGGTATACATGCACTATAAACATTTGCGTAAGAATAAAGGATTTGGCCTGTTTGATCAAAGCACACTTACCATTCACCGGTCGTTTCACATCTCCATTTGATCTTGTTGGTTCTCCTCTCGATTCTCCACACTAGTCTCTTCCCTTTCTACATTACTTGTACCTTCCTTGTTGACCATACCTTCTTCCTCCAACTCCTTCTTCTCTCCTACGCTATCTGGTACTTCATGCACTTCCACCTCCACCTCATCCATCGCATCACCCTTTTCACCGTCATCTACTATAATACTTTGTGAGTCAAGTAGAATAAAAAGTGATGCTACACTTACCATTATTATCCTGCGCTTGACCAGCGTCACCAATTTGCATCTCGGCATCTTCTTGTTGCGGCTGCTCTTTTTTCTTTTGCTGATCATCATGCACGATAGCAGTGTCGTCCTCCTCAACATGAGTGGGCGTGTCGATATCTTGCTCAGCCTGTGGTTGACTCGCATGCAATTCATCCATGGCTCCAGCATTGGCAACAGGCACTACGCTATGATCACCATCATCCTCTTGCTCCTCAACGACTGTCACGGTAGGAACTGTGGGCTGTGCATCGTTGTTGCTGTTATCAGCCGTCGTCTCAGGCACATTGGCTGGTGTCTCCTCCTTAGCGCTTGGCTCTTCCACAATCGGTTGCTGCTCCACGACTTGTTCACCCTTTGCTGTGGTGATGGTAGTAGGCTCGTTTTCAATGTTCAACTCGCTTTTCTTTTCATCCACAAGACCTTCATCTTGTTTTTCTTCAACCAATGCATCTTCCTTGTTCGCAGGTGATTCCTCTTTGTGGCCCTCAATCGATCCATCCTCCTTATTCTCAAGTGATTCCTCTTTCTTTTCATCCACGATCGATTCATTCTCTTTGTTGACAAGCGGCTCCTCCTCTTCTTTTTCCAAAAGCTGCTCGCCCTTGTCAACAACCTTTTGAGCATCAGCTTCAACATTTTTAGATGTCTCTGGAGCAGTAGATTCTGTAACGTTCCCTGATCCTTCTTCTTCAATATAGAGATCCATGGGGGTACTGACACCATCATCTTGCACGGCAGGTTCAACATCCAATGCCTCTTTTGCTTCTGATTTTTGTACCAGCTCTTGATCATCCTCCTCCAAAAGCAAATCATCTTGATTGGGCTGTGCTGCTTCGGTTGTCGATTCAGCTGACTCTTTTGTCTCGGCTATTGTTTCCTCCTCGTTTTGTGGTGTTGCTGTATCAAGGGTAACATCCTCATGCTCCTTTTCTTCGGCTTGAGCATCATCAGGCATTGGCACTTGAGTTTCAGGTTCCTCGCCTTGTGATGGAGTGTTGATATCAGCGTGAGTGGTTGTATCGCCTACGTCTTGCTTTTCCTCAGCGGTTGTAGGCAATGGAGATTCGGCGAATTCCTTCAACTCGTCTTCAGCTGATAGCGTTTGATCATGTTGAGGTGTTTGTACATCCGAATCTGGTTCACCCTGCAAAACATCCTTTGGTGTCTCAATCAATCCTGCCTCTTCCTCATCAGCCGCTGCTGCCTCTTCTTCCATGGCAGTAATTTCATCCGTACTAGCAGCTTCGGTAACTTGAGTTGACTTTTCATCCTCATTTGTTGTTGTTGTTGTAGTAGGAGCATCCGTTGTAGATGTAGTTGGCTGTTCACTTTTATCAATTGCCTCTGTTGCAACATCCAATGGTGCCTCGCTTGATTCTTCAGCTGCCATATCAATAGTAGCAGCGGTAGACGCATTCTCCTCCTGATTTATTGGCTCTTCAGTGACCGATGTAACTTCGCCATCTTCCTTTTCCGCAATGGAGGGTGGGGTAATGGTGGTAGTCTCAATCGCTTGGCCCAATTCAGCTGGCTCAGTCTCAGTCGCTGCCGGCGTCACCTCTTCCATATCATGATCTTCCAATGTATCCAAATGAAGTGGTGTATCACCAGCACCAGCACCAGCAGTCGATTCTTGCTCATCCACATCCATCTTTTCGCCTTGTTCTTCATTCACAGCAGTCGTTTCCATCAACTTGTAATCCTCCTCAGTCTGCTCTGGTTCAGTGACATCACCAACTTCCTCAAGCAACGATTCATCCAACTCTTCCTCATCCTCAAACTCTGGTTGCTTGGTAACCTCCTCTTCCTCCTTATTCTCAGGTACAGTTGTTGTCGTTGTCGTTGTTGCAGCTGCTGGCTCTTTCACATCTTCCTCCTCAGCCTCGTTTTCTGATTCAAGGTATTCACCAAGATCATCCTCATCTTGTTTCTCAGGCGAAGGAGAGGGTTGTGGTTGTGGTTGTGCAGCAGGTGATGTCGTTGTAGCCTCCTCTTCTGATGGCTTCTCAATATGTGGCTGTTCATCGGTGACGGCAATCGTTGGCAGTGCATGTTCCTCTGAAGGTTGTGCTGGTGGTGATTCTGGTTGCTGTGAAAATACTGTAAACTCACGATCCAATGTTTCACGCAACTTTTCCATCCGTTTTTGCTCATCAATGAACCACTGTTCTCGGGAAGCTTGGTATACAGGAGATTCCTCTTGCATTCTCAATAGCAGTGCATATTCAAGGTCCACAGCCGCCAACATCCATTCGTATCCACATAATTGTCGCATAAAGGGGGTAGGCTGGGGTGGCTCAACATGAGCATTGTTGCAATTGACCCATGGGCAATAGTCACGATGTTCCTTGACCACATTGAAAGAACTCTCAAGGGCAGCCAATTCATGCAAGTTCTTTTTCCGGAAACAATCCTTGCACTTTATGATATTCGGCTCTGCATAATGCCAACCAAACACGGGCAAAAGATAGGATGTCCCCACGGCATCGCACAAGTCACTTGGCAGCGAAATCGTAAACTTGTAACGGTCCCCAGGATTCTGAAAGTCTCGAATGAGGAAATCAAGCTGTGTCGATTGTCGTGAATTCTAGAACATTGGATGATGGTCAGCAACTGATGATGACGATGACACTACTACAAGTTGATCAACTCACCAAAGGATGAATAATCTTGGGTAATCGCACACCCGATTGTAGCCATTCACGACCACTTTTGCGCATCATGTCAAGTGCTTCCACAGTAGATAGTTTGGGAAATGAATAAATGGTTGCTATGGAAACATCGTGCGTCAGTGCTTTGGCTTGCCAACATGCCTTCCCACCCCCAACTTGTTCTTTACCTGGACATGCATTGTCTCTCCAAAAACATCCATCACGATGAAAGGTATATAGTCCAGAGGTATACTTTTCAACCACTTGGTTCACTATAAAGATGCTCAATCAATATCATCCTCACTCATTCACATACAAAGAACACGTACATCGCACCGATTGCTCATCCGTATTGGAGATATCGATCACGTAATTGGTGCCTTTGCAATCCACGCACTCGAGCTTGGCAATATCATGATTGGGCCCTTCCAGTTGATGTGTATCAGCAAATCCATGCATGGCACATTGAATGGCAGTGAGAGGGCGTTTGTTTTCAATATAGGCGTCTGCGAAAGTCTCCAGCCGTTCATAAAACTTGGCTCGATCATACGCCTGTGTCAAACGCACTTGGGTGTCGTCATTGCCGTTTTCTGATGGGTGAATATCGTAGTCGTTTCTAGATCGTTTGTCTCTGCATGAATGAAGAAGCAATAGTAGTAGTGAGTAAGGAAGATCCAATAAAGACTTAAAAAGTGCTTACGGTAACTGAGCATCGTTGGGCAATGACGAGTCCGCTGTCTCCTCGATGGTTCTCTTCAATGGTCGTTTTCCTTTAAGGATATTGGCAACGATTTCTCTGGTTTCATTGCACACTTTCAACAAGTCTGAGGTGGTGTCCATCGTGTCGCGTTGACAGGGAAGAAAGAAAAATGAAAGAGACAAGAAGTACTGAGATTGAATGAAGCCTGTATACTTGGTTGAATGAAATAAAACCACCACGGAGCCAATGGAATCAGGGCTTGAATGAAACCATCACGCGACATCACCATTCTTCTTTATCTACTTTGCATGATTGGGTTTCATTGTTCATAACAATGAGCCATCTTATTGCTCTTTGTCCTCCTGTAATTGAGTATTGAGGCCAAGTTGATGATCACCTCCCCTTGCTGAAAGAAAACGTGTGAGCATTATTGACCATCACAGGTAAAATTAACAAAGGTTCGCATTATGGATCATTGAAAGGATTATATACGTGTTGTTGCTCTTGTGATTTCCCCTCACATGGTTATCGATGGATCGGTATGTTTGCTTAATGAGCAGCTTTCCTGAGCATTGCATCATGCATTTAAATAGGTGCATGTGGATGAGCTGTACGGCTTCAATAGGGTCATTGAATGTCAACAATAGTCTATCAGCTAAATCATCTGCTTTTGGATGCTGGGTAAACTACGCACTAAAAGAGAGTAGGAGGATAAATTTCCAAGTCTGGTATTTGAAGACAGGGAAGGTGACATATGGAGATTAACATTTATCATCCGAATGGACATGGTTTTGGGGAACATGCAACAGCTAACACAGAAATAGTCAGGGTGGAACAGGTTTATGCCTTGTTTGTGAATAGGTCATTTGTTGTCATTGTCATGCTATACATGTAGTTGCACGAGATTTGCCTTATGCACGAAGCAATTAACAAGAGAATTGGAATTGGTTAATAATTTTGTATTCATTTACAAAGAAATGAGTAGACTCTTGTGACCTTTGTCATGTTGAAGAAGAAAAGTGATGGCATCAAGATGAGACAGCAAGCAATGCAAAAAGCACCCTTTATGGCGTACAATATTCGACCCTATTTGCTGAACGTTCTTTATTGGATGAGATAAGCAAGGCAGGTGGCGTACCGCAAAATGTCGGGCACGAGGAAGGGAGGTTGTGTAACATGACAATCAAAGCGAGAGACAAAAAAGCTATGGTGATGGATTGAGCCTGGAACATGGGTGATGATGGCAGGCACGGTGAATGATACAAAAAGAGGCAAATCTAGGTACATGTACATGTGTGTATGCAATAGGATAGAATAGCCGAGAAAATGAATTATGGACGATGATGATATTACTGTTCAACAACAGCAATTCACTTTATATTTTTTACCACCTCCTTGCAGCTGCTTTCCTTTTCAACCTCCAGACATCCGCTCACTAATATCGTTACTCCTCTCTCTTTCTCTCTCTCTCTCTCTCACTTTTCCTCTTTCACTGTTCACCTTTACATCCGCACTTGTACACACTCCCCTTCCTTTTCGTCAGGCACATCATCAACATATACACTGCATCTTTTATAAGCGCGTTGTCATGGGAGCACAAGCTGTAGACTATCGAATATCCAGAGTGGTTGTTTGTTGCAAAGACTGTGGTCAAGACGTAGGGCTCTACCCCGCACGACACAAGTGTCAGGAAGTCATTCGACCCCCATTACCACCACTCCCAGCGAATCTTGATGACCACCATGGCCTGCGAGTGCCTACACGTACCAATGACAATGTCTCCCGTTCTCGATCAACCTCATCATCCTCGAGTACCTTGAATACCCCATCCGACACCAGCTCCACCACAACGACCGGTAGCAAGTGGACAGCACGCTTTGGACGTTCACCCTCCACAAAGAACAATACCAATGATCCTGATAATGAAGAAGAGTCTGTATATTTCAACAATTTCGCTGCACATCTTCCCGAGGGGGGAGACTCACCTGGATCAGGGCAATCTGGAAAGAAATTATGGGGCAAAGTACGTCAAAATGAAAAATGGAAGCAATTAAGCGAAAAGTGTAAGTTTCTTTTATCTTGGATGAGGATGAGGAGAATGGAGATGATTGATTTTCTTTTTCTTTTAGATGATAAACCAAAGCAAAGTGCCAAATTATGGGGCAAGCTTGTTCAAGCAACACAGACAGTGGCCGATAAAATGCCCGCAAGGGATGATCGTGGACCTGGTAAGACATAAGAATGAATGAGGAGAAGGACGTATCCATTGATAATTTGTTTCTTACAGAATCAGATGAATCTGACTGGGAGGGTGAATCTCATGTCTCACGTATACTCCGAGAATACTATGAGAAAAAGCATGAACCACTACCCCATTGGCTATTTGACGAACGTAATCCTCGGCCCGTATCATCTCGCAAAAGCCATGAGCCCATGCGCCCTGAAGAAATTGGAAATCATCCTCCTGCAACACGTCGACCTACAACAGGAAGAAAGCAGCGACTATGGGAAGTCAATGACGAGCCACAAATGACACAACGAGAACGTGAACGTGAAGAACTTCGTAAACAACGACCTGTACACAACAATGAACCACCACCACCATCATCCATGGATGAGGAACGGGGGAGATTTAGACGACAATATTCAGATGAATCATCATCCTCTCGATACAGCACCCGTTCACGCTATGATGATTATCCTTCACCTTCTTCATCAGGCCGTGGTGGTAGTCGATATTCTGGTTACGATGCTGATACAGATGCACCATCATCATCATCGTACTATAGAAGTGAACGCCCTACACCCCCCTCCATGCGCTCACGATCACCCGCTCGTTACTATGGCGATGACACGCTTGATGCCTATGGTGCTAGTAATCGTTATGCAGTATCACCCAAAGGACATAGTATGCGAAGCCCTCCAACTAGTAGATATTCGGAAAGAGCAGGCTACTTTTAGTGCTTTTCTCTCTCTTCCCCCTTCCTTTCGCCCTCTCTTTTTCATTTTCTCCTCCACCATTTCCTCTCTCTCTCTCTCTCTCTCTCTCTCTCTCTTTATCACACACAAAGACATAAGGAAAATGTCGATCTAAGCATCTAATGAGTTTATATATCCAAACTTTGTCTATTTATTACTTGCTACTATCAACATGATGAATTTGTGACCACCACCTACTAGCAGGATGTCTCTTGCCAATTTGTACATGCGATGGCATGTGCCAATTGTAACACAGATATCCCAGCAACGCTAAAGTATCACAAACCAAGCTTGCATCTTAAACTCTTGGCTCTTTTTCTCTCTCTCTCTCTTTTTTTATCCCTTTTTTTATATCAACGTGCACCCTTCCCTTTCCTTTCTATACACATTCGCTTGTTCTTTTCTCTATTTCGGGCACTCCTTTTTCGAATCATGTTTCTTAGCAACAACAACAACAACAACAACAAACAAAAACGACTTGCAACGGGTGCTGTATTCAGCAGTGTTCTTTTAATGTCGGGCGTATTTGCCGCTCCTCCTCCTCCAGCTTACACAAACGACGATTTTGAAGAGGAAGAAGAAGAAGACGATGACAATGACACTTTGAATGAAGGTGAACGAGACGTTGTGGATGAGCTTGCCGATGAGTGGACTGGAGATGACATTGCAAACGACGATGACCAGCAGCAGCAGCAGGAGCAGGAGCATCTTGACACTGAACAGTTACCCCTTGAAGAGCAAGATAGTAACAGTAATATCATTCGCGTCAAAGTCGATGAACAGGATACACAACAAAGCATTCTTGATCCACCCGATGATAAAACACCATGGATCGATGAGGATAATGACAAGCAACAGCAGCCAGCAGCAGGATCTGTAAACGAAGAGGGCGAAGATACTGGTTTTGATGATGCTGGAACATTGGATTTGGCCGAACAAGAGGATACGGATGATGCTGAAGATGATACGCCAGCCAACCTTGAAGATGACGGTGATGATGATGGCACCAAGGCAGCCGAGAATGAGACACCTGAAGATAGCGAATTGACTGTTGAAAAGCCTTGGGACGACTCAACATCCGAAGAAGAGGAAGAGGAAGAAGCTCATGATACTACTACTGGTGATGATGAGAAATCAGCGTTTGATGATAACGACGACCAAGCTGTCGATGAGGTGGAAGAAGAACAAACTGTTACCATGGAAATAGATGATGGCAACCTAACGGAACAACTACCACCCTATCAGACACAGCAAGAAACAAGTGACGTTGAAGATCCATCCACAGCACTACCACCCACCGTGGAGGATGACAGCATGATCAAATTGGATGATTATCAAGTGGATAATACCGTCGAGGAGATCAACCAATCGCTTGAGAAGGCTCTGGATAGTCTACAACAGCCAGGATCAATAGCCGATCAAAATGAGAGAGTGGAATTTGCCAATGCAAACAACTTTTTCCCAGATGAAAATCCTCAACGTTACCCATCAACGATCCCACCTCCCATCCAACCCACAAAACCTGAACAAGAAGGCTTCTCAGTATCCATGCTGTTCTTCATTGCCCTTTCATTGTTCCTTCTTATGAAGGCACCCAAGATCAAGGTAAGCAATGTGTGTATCTTGTTGTAGGATCGATCCCTATTGCTCACAAGTGTAATTTCATAGCGATACCTTACTCCTCGTTCCGGAGACTACAAATCAACGCTGCCAGTAAGTTGTCATTGAGAAGGGCTAATCCTTTACTTTGATGCTCACTCTTTGTTTCTTAGTACCATCATGCTCATGGAAAAACACGCGATTAACCACATCACCCCATCATCATCCTCATCCTCATCCTCATCCTTTGTATTATCCCTTTCTAATAAACGTGAGTGGTATTGCATGCCAATGATAGGTTGTATTGTGTATAATGATGATGATGAAATGCCAATGAAACTATTTACAGCTTTTTGTAAAGACGAATAAAGTAACGCATGTTTTGTACATCGATCGGGTATCGTAAATGATCAGGATGTCTAAATTAACCATAGGGTGAGTGAGTGAGTGAGTGAGTACAATGCGGGTGGTGGTGGTCACCTTTTTTCATGCTTACCTATACCACCGAGAATCCTCCGCAATGACGGGTTTCAAATCCTTGATAGCATCCAATAACATGTGTACCATGTATGTCTTGTTACCAACCTTGAGATGTGAAAAGGATCCAGCCGATTCAACCACCTGTGATACGTAGAGCGAGAGATGAATAAATAAACAAACCATATCATTTCCATGGATAACTTACCAACAAGTAGGCACCCTTTTTCATATTTTGTACCAGTGATTGAACAAGTTCCATGGCAGCCGCTTTTTTAACAAAGAGTTCATTCATGACAAACATAAAAGTGATCAAATCGGCGTTGGCTATACGTTGAGCGCGTTGTTCGTGCGTTGTGGGGTCGAGGATATCATTGTGAATGTAAGTGCAATCGAGTTGTTCGGGTGTAATTTTCATATGTTCCCTGACGGTGGTGGATTCGAATCGATTCAATACACCTCCCCAATCACCCAAATCTTGCATGACAAGACGCACTTTTTGTCGTTCAGCTGGCACCCGTGTCATGGCCGCTGCCAAGGCAACCAATTCAGAACCACTGCCTGAGCCAACGGCGTAAATGCAGGAAGGGCGTGCCAGCAGCTTGAGCAAAGGTTGATGATGGGTGAAAATGTCAAAGTAGCATAGGGCTCTTCCAGGAACATAGGCAGCACTGTACACTTGCAACTGCTCAGCATCCGCGGTGAAGATGCCTTCGTAATCACGTTGTACGAAGTTGGCTTTGATCGTTTGAAGGGTTTTGCCGAAATGGTCAGTGATCAGGGTCGCATAACATGCCTTCCTTATACTGTTTAGTATAGCTGAATAGTAACTTTAATGTGAGCAACATGAACTTTATCGCTGTAAAAACAGCGCTAAAAGACACAAATGTCCCTTGAACGCCACTCTCTTTCTTTCGCATACATTACCTTGTTCTGGATCACGACCCAAGATCTTGTATCGTTCTTTCAATGCATCCTTGTCGTAGGTTGGCTTCTGCACTGCATTCAAATCTTTGAGTGTTGCGTCCTTTAAGGAAGGTGTGAGCTTCATTCGACTAAGGTCGTTGCTGATGGAGTCCATTGTGCTGAATGGTGAATTGTTGGTGGTCTTCTTCCAACGTCAAGAGGTTTAATAAATTCTACCACCCGCCCAGCCCCCACGCATACATCTTCTGTGACCCCCCTTTCTCTCTCTCTCTCTCACTCATTCACACCCAAACCCCAGCCACGTCTTTTTTGTGTGGACAAATATGAAACGCCGCCTCAATAAAACAAAAAGTCGTGAAGATGAATGATGGATTGTTGTTGTTGTTGCTATATGGCTCTGTATCACATGGATCGCTACAAGTAGGCTACGCGACTTGGGTTTGCACATGGTCGTCATGATAGGCCATGTCCAACAATGACCCACTGCTGGCTGTATTTTTCTTTTTGACTTTTTTTTTCGCACGCTGATCGCTCTGATATGCTTTTGATATACGACGTTCGTTGAATAAATGTTTATTCGGCTTATGTCAGCCAAAAGTTAACAAATGCCATTAAGTATCCAAGGAGACAGAAAGAGAAGAGAGAGATTGCATCATGATTGACGTCAATGAGCATATGATTAAAGATGTTCAACCATGCGATTGAAAAGAGTGACAGACTTGGGAAATGCAATGATTGGTTGGTTGATATCGATAGGAAAAGAACGTGGTTTTCAACAGAGTTGTCCTTTCCTTTCAAGAGACCAGACCGGTTTTACAGACAACATATCCTCTTCCTCCTTCTTCTTCTTTTTTCTTTTTCTTTTTCTTTTTCTTTCACACACATACATAATGAGCAGCTCTTCTGTAAGCACAACGAGCGACTATAGTTTGAACAACAGCCATAGTGAGCAACGACGCTTGTCCCTGCATAATGTTGGACACTCCGCCTCCTCCTCCTCCTCCTCGTCTCCCACAACCACCTCGCTTCCCTCCATTCACGCGTTTAGTCATGTCACTCACACTCGATCCACTCTTCCCATGCATCCCTCTCCATTGCATCATTCGCCTGGCTTGATGAGCCCAACAGCAGACCGTGAACGACGTGAATCATTACCGTCCATACAGCACCTTACGGCTGCTGAACCATCACTACAACCACAACCACCACAACAGCAGCAAGTCGTCCATGACCCAAGCACACGACGGCATTCGATTCATACAACAAAGATAACATTGGCCAATGATGATATCAATCAACGCCGTAGTTCAATGACACCTTATTCACGTACACCTGAATTACGAGCCAGCCATAAGCTTGCTGAACGACGACGTCGCAAGGAAATGAAAGAACTCTTTGATGATTTACTCAATGTGCTTCCAATCGACAAGGGTGCCAAAACATCCAAATGGGAAATCCTTAGCAAAGGTAATGTATTCAATGGATATGGAGAGTGAACAAGAGGAGGATTGGATAATAATGCATTCATGTATATGGTAGCGGTGGATTACATTGGTGATCTGCGACAACGAGAAGCCATGTTTGCACGTGAGAAGGATCTTCTTTTGAAAGAAAAGGCCGCCTTTCAGAACAGACGAGATTATCCATGAAGGGGAGGAGGTTGTTGTTCTCCTTGTCATTTCATCATCCCTTATCTCTTTTACCTTTGCTCCTTTTTTTCACGTTGTATCTCTTTTTCTCGTTCCCTCTTTCTTTTCTTTCTTTTCCTCTTTCTCTCTCTCTCTCTCTTTCGCTTCTCTTATGCACTGGTTTACGCCCTTCTCTTCTCTCATTGTGATGGTGATGGTGGTGACAGCTCAAGAACAACAAAGCACACCAACACCATCGACTCAAGTTTCTTCTTCTCCTTCTATGACAAGCACCATCACCAGCTCATCCGCCAATAGTACCATCACTCCTACCTCTGATGATAACAGCAGCAGCAGCAGTACAAGCTCATCCTCGAATGATTCAGCTACTACATCAACTACAACCATGTCTTTTTTGACCCATTTCTCTGCACCAGCGCATCGACCAAGCAGCTCTTCTCTTTCAAGTTTCCATCCAACGCAATCTGCACCTTATCCCGATGACACAGTCGGCAAATATGGTCCACTCCATGTATCCACGGCTGCCACAACCCCATGGATGTTTGTCATTTCTATTACCATCAGCACCGTTGTCTTGTTATTGCTATCATCATCATCATCCATATAAGCTTTTCAATTACAACACCCCTTTCAAAAAGTATAAAACTTGTATAATCTCTCAATGCTTTTTCTTTTTTATTCGTACATACACATGAAGATGATGATGATCAAGTGGTGGATGATGAGGATGTTGTTGGATAATGATGGAGGAGCGTATCATGGTAAGTATGCATCTTGATCACTTCTTGAATGAGATATTGTGCCTTGCATTCCCAATTATCAAGCGCCTTTTTCCGTTGACTGGCATTGTAATACGATCCTGCAAACTTTAACAGACCATTTTGAGTCTATATGAACATGTTACACTATCGTCCCCTTATTACTTACTCTTTGATAAATGCGGTCCTTAAACGTACGATGTTGATCCAGCTCTTGCTCGAGAAGAGTAATACGTCGTTGAAGCATGACCAATTGATCCGATGGGGATAAACGACTGGATAGCGTGGATGGTGGAGCCGGTGGGGTCCAATCATGGATCATGGTGGCAGATGTTGTTGTTGTCATGTCAGCCCATCCATAATCGAGGTTACAAATAGCCCCATCCAAAGGTTCCTTGCTTAATCGAGCTGCCCAATAATTGCATAATTGGGTCCATTCATGTGCCGCCTCGGATGTCAATGTTTCAAATAACCATACGGCACCATCGGCTGTTTTAACACAAAACACAAAAGGACGTTGTTGACCACATCCTGAAGCATAAGGCATGGCTGTTGTCAATGAATGCCTGAGGTTGATTTGCGTGCTATTGGACCGAAAAGAACGATAGTAGTAGGTGTGGGTGATGGTGCTGAGTGTTCTAGGTCGTTGTCGTTGTCGTCGTTTTCCATTGTCATCCAAAGTGAAGGAGGAGGGGGAACATGATAAAGAGGATGGGGAGGCTGAATACAAGTACATGCTCCCTTCTTGTACTACGACACGGCATAATTGCCATCCACGTTGTCGTGCTTTTTTATCTCTTGATTCCATCACATGCTTACGCGTTAAAAGCCCTTCTTTACGAACACTTGAATTTTTCACACCACCGGGTGGGTTGATGTTGGTTTCATGGCTTGATGAAAGATGAGACGTAGTAGTAGTAGTAGAATTCACTGCTGCTGTTGGAGACATTTGTGCAATTGGATGTGTCTTGATAGAGATGTAGATATCCTGATGTATGTAGATTCGCAAGTTAATCACTATACACACCTCCCTGCTGCTCCCATACATACCTTGAGTAATGCCTCCATCTCAGTCATCCATGCTTTTTGAGTAGGTGTTACGCTAATCTTGCGTCGTCGTCTGTTGCTGTTGTTGTTGCCATGCTTTTGTTTTCTGTTGGATGAGCTTGTACCTCCACCACCACCACCACCACTACGTGGATCCAAAGTGTATGTCCAACGTCGACGACGTGGTGATGATGATGATGATTCTTGTGGGTAGTGGTGGTGGTGCACACCACTATTACTACTGCCCGTTAAACTATGACTTCGTTCAAGTGGCCAGAGTGAGATATGGCTTGATGTGCTGCAGCTAATGTTGGAAGAGGTCAAGGTGGATACAGTGCTTTCGCTTGCTCTTAGTGGTGTCTCTTGTATTGAAGACGAGGGTGATACAAAATGCACGGGGAGTGAGAAGCAGGATATCGATGTGGTGGTTGTTGTTGCTGGTGGTTGTGGTGGTGGTGATGGAAATCCAAGGCCGCGTAGCGTTGCCATGGTATTGCGTACAAATTTGGACTGAGACATTTTATGTCTACCCCCTTTGCCTTGATGAGCAACATGTAAATCCGTATTGAGTAACAAAATAGCGTAGGCAACTGCATAAACACCATCTGTAAAAGAGTGAGTGCGTTGCCATCCATGTTGCAATTAAATGATACATACCTGGACTACCAAATGTCTTTTGTGGACCTACATCGTGCACCATGTTGGTATGGCACTCCCAATACCGGTAGGCAAAAGCGCCCAAGATGCGATCCATTTGTTGTGCTTCTGCCTTGAAGTACAACTTGCCACACAATGTACGAAACGCTGCATCCAATCGTTGACATGTGAAATCAAAGCGAGACATGTAATGCTTGAGTACTTGTGCCCTGAACCTATCACTGCTGATGCATTCATTTGATGAGTACATGTAGGATGATGAGCTACCACATGCCATTTTTTCTTCTCACCTTGTGCCTAACCATTCAGCTCTTTCTTCCAAGCTGCATATGGATGTATCATCATCATCCCATAACCGTTCTGCTACTTCACGTATCGAGTCAATATCGATAGCCGAGTCCGTTTCTTCATTGTTGTTGTGCTGCTGGTCATTATGAAGACTTTTGCAATCTTCTGTCATCCTTGGATGGTCTTGGTTTGATGTTGTAACACTCATCTCATGCTGTTGCTGTGATGTGCATTCAGGCTGCATATGCAAGTCATCTGCTGATGGATGCTGCTGTTGCTGCTGCTGCATTTGTGCTGTGCTGCTGCTGATGAGAGATGTCCGTGGTGACCATTGTTCACTGGTATCATCATCATCATCATCATGTTCCTCCTCCTCAATATCGTTACAAGGGAAGGTGCTGTAAATGGAATGACCGGTCGTAGTAACGTTGCTGCAGCGACTCATCATGCTGTTTCGTTTCGCAGCTGTTGTTGGTATCTCGTCGTTGTTGTTATTGCCATTGAATATTGATGGTGAAGGTGAGATGCTGCCACTTGTACTACTACTAATACTACTGCTAGAACCATTATGATGATGGCAATACAAAGCGGTATTACAAGCACCACGCAACGCAGGATTAGGGAGTGGAATGGCGGTTGATTTTTTGCTTGTTGATGGTTTCTACACAAACACGCACAAATTATCAGTACATACAATGAACAACGAGGAGGTGATGATGGTGGTGGTCTGTATCAACACACATTTTGCTGCTGCAGTAATAATACTATCATCCCCTCCATCCCTTTCATCTCGTGCATCCAACCCCATTGTATACCCCTCCCGCAGCAGCAGCAGCAGCAGCACCCTTCCTCCCCATCCCACCCCACCCCTCTCCCTTTTTTGTCTTTTCTTCCATACCCTGCGAAATCTTTGGATCAATGCGTTCAACGACTAAAATAAACAAAGATGAGATTCATCACCATTGTATGTTACACCACCATCATCAAGGCACTTTACCCTTGTCAATGGATTTGTATTTGAGCGTGGTAGTGGTGTGGGATTGTTTGCAACTGGTAATGATTTTGGACGCGACTTGCGTTTAGCATCTGGCAGAAAACGGCTGCTAAATTTTCGTTGTTGTTGTTGTTGCTGTGCCATGGCAGCTGCTTCATCTGATGAAATGTATACATAGCATCAATGAGATGAGTGCTTATGTATAGCTCCCACCCCACAAATTACTGTACCATCGATGCGTTGATAATCGCTTTGATGTGAAAACGAGAACCGATGGGTATTAGGTACCGGTCGGGTATCGGTCAATAGTTGGCGTGAATTGGGTATCATGGCAACGAGTAGTAATTATGGTATACTTGTACACACAACAAAATTGGAAAAAGGAAGAAAGGCAAAAAGTGTAGTAGTAGTGGTAGTAGATGGAAGAAGAAATAAAATGGAGATCCGGGAGGAGAGGATGTACGTGCACCTGTGCGCAAATGAACCAGCTCTTCTTTATCCTTGGTGCAGGGTTCAACCATATGGTTGCATTGCAAAGAAAACTCCCATTGTTCTCCTTATCATCATCGCGCAAAAGATCGATTTGTTGACCATCCACCGCTATTTTTGTTACATGGAGTGGTGTATGTATGTATGTATGTACGTGATTGTTTCAGATTGAATGATACGATAGTGCCTTAATAATTAACCACCCCAATGATGGGGGAGGAGGGGGGGATGCCGAAATTAAAGCGTGTTTGTATGTAGTGGATCATGCAAGTTAAAGCTTACAATGATAAATTACATACACCGCCGCACGCACGAGAAGAATGAATGTCGATCATCTCATTCTATCTATATTCATGCATTATTGATCCATGTATTCAGCCGCATGGTCATAGCCAAGACTTGAAAAAAATAAGCATCATTTCGAGGTACTATGTACACGTGTGTGCATTCATCCGTGATTCACAGATGGGGACTCTGAGATGCCCTGCATTAGTGCTATTACTCCTTTTGTGCTCAATGTATTAAGCTATCGTACCGAAAAAGCCACACTCTACTTCTCAACCAACAAGCAACATCATTGTGTGCAAATATAGAATGATAAATTTACAAGTGACAGGATGAAAAAGAGTATTTCTAATGAATAATATTATACAAATGAAAATGGTATAAACGAGGATACTAAGCGAGTGAAAGAATGCAAAAAAGTTGACTCAACAAATGATACAACAGCAGGCTGAACCAGCAGGACGCTCTTCATCCATATCCAAAGGCATGGGATGTTGTTGTTGTTGTTGTTTTGAGGTGGAAATGGCGGGAGGATGGTGTTGATCCATTTGGATGGTGGTGGAGGATGGTGTTGATGCGAACATGTTATTGGCTTGCATGTTGTTGCTGCTATGAACAGCGGGTAATGGAGACACGTGTGCATGTTCATTGTTTGAAGGTGCACGAGCTTGCTCGACAAGTGATTGGTGCTGGTGCTGTTGCGGATGAGGCGACACAGGGGGTAATGGTCGTGGTGCCTCGCCGTCTTTGTTCGGACTATGATTTTCATGCAAAGATGATGGCTTGATCATACTACTACTAGTATCATTACTGCTGCTGCTGCTGCTGCTGTTGGTTGACATGGCGGGTGTTGTTGAGGATACTGGAAGATGAGAAGGGCCAATGCGATCATCCCACTCTTTTGTACTGCAAATCGTACTTGCCGTTAAGGATAGCGGGCGGCCTTGATCATCAACATCATCATCAACAATGCTGCTGCTAATGATTGAAACAGACCTCGTGGTTGCACAATCTGTGATACACGTTTGTCCATTCTTCGTTATCAAGGATCTTCGGTTGCCATCCATTTGTAATAGGATATCCTGTGGTACTCGTACACGTCTTGTTGAAATGACTTGGTGGGGATTATCATCGAATGTTGCTGAAGAAAGAGGTCGGTTGCCAGCAAGCTTGGAATAACGTAGCCTTCCATGTAAGACATCATCTTCATCGTATTCTGAGAAAGAAAATTAAAAAAGGTTCCTCATGTCTTATATGCATTTCATACATACCAAAAGGAAGTCCTTTTTCATGGTCATGTCTTGTGCTCAGGTCAAATACTTGGACGACCTACAATGCCTACGTAGTGAGCTCATGCCATGCTGTGCCTCAATGTCAAACGTACATTGTCTTTGCAGAAACGAATCTCGTAAGCTGGACCCTGTGGAGCCATAAGAGCTAACGAACGGGTAAACGAAAGAAAAAAGAGAGAGAGAGAAGGAGAGAGAAAGAGAAGGGATCAGCCAAAGAATAAAAGAAGGATGATGGGGATTTATCCAACACACACCTTCTCCTTGATTGCTAGCCACTTTTTGTGTGCTTCACGTTGTGCTGTGCTTGATTTGGAACCTGTCATTGCCTTTTTATCCACATCTGCAGTTTCATCCCATCTAGGTGCATCTCTTTAGATCGTTTTTAATGCTTTTAAGTTTTTCGATCGTCTCTTTTTTGTTGTAATAGGCATGTCAGAGAAAGCCTTGACTATTATACAAGCTATGGGTGGGTGCGTGTATGTATATATAGATGGATGTGTAAGGGCATTAAAGATAACTAAGTAACCATTAAGCGATAGGGATGAGTGTAAGAGAGGGTTTGTGGTACATGCAAAAGGACAAGAAAGAAACATGAAAAAGAAAAATAGATAATGGTATCGTGCTTGAAGGGCAAAGAGTAAATTGCCGTGCGTCTATAGCTTGCATACAGTAAAATGGTTTACAGCGTGATAACACTTGGGTCACCATTCTAATAGAAACAATGAGCTTTCCTATTCCCAATTTGAAACCAACCAACGCGTTTTACTTACAAAGGGATGGCGCCAACCACACTGGAATTCATCCTTCTTATACACACGATCCGTGCTGGTAGATGTGTTGAAACCAATATGGTACATAAGAAGTGTCTTGCTAGTAACAAGTGAATCTTGGCAATGGCTACATTCGGCCAACTCGCCTCGAAGACATTTTTGGATCACAATATCGGGAGGTGTATCACCATATTGAAGCAAAAGTCGAGACACCAACTGAGCAGTTTCAGGCTTAAGGAATAGGCCACTATTGTATATATATATAACTAGGTGAGATGCATGTTTCATCCTCTTTTCCCTCTCATGAAATAATTACCTTCCACCTGTACCAACAAAGACACCACAGTGATTAGCTGTATGCTTATTGGCTTGATATACAACATGTTCCAGCTGGTGCCAAGCATCCGATCCACAAATGGGGAAATCATCTTCAACCAAAGCGACATAGGTACTCTGGAAGCTCTCGGTTGCCAATTGCAAAGCCTTGGAGACGTGTAGACGTTGATTCATCTCGTTGCCTTCCTCACGTACCCACTTGATATAGCGTTGGCCTTTGAGATCATTCGAGAAACGTTCCCTAGCGGCATCAAATTGCGAATGGTTGCTAAAGTGGGTATAGACCATCAGCTGAAGACGACTATGAAGAGAACCAGGTGCAGGATCCACAGGCCAATTGGCGAGATAAGACTCAATTGTACGAGAAAGCAAGGGTGGTTCACCACGTCGAGGAGCCGTCATGACAACAAAGGTGAACATGTAGCGATCATGCGAAAGTTGATTCAGCATAGTGGAATCCACGAGACCCTCTTGGCTGTAGTAATAGGCATTGAACAATAACAACAAGGGCAATGTCACGGCAATCACGGTGAAGGCTTTTCTGAAAGCTGACAAGAGTAAGCGCCACAAAGGTGTAGCCCTTGGGAATTCCTCAAATGCAGGTGGAACATCCTTATCATCCCAAGTCGTATGGGTGGGTGTTGTGGGTGCCGTTGTTGTAGTAGCGATGCCACGTTTTTCTCGAAGGATGGTTGCTTGGATGATGATAGCTGCCACGTAGCCAGTCAAAAGACCTGTCAATGACCACCACAGAATGTTCTTGACCAAATAATTGACAAGGCACATGAGCAATTGTAACGTGACCTTACGCACGGTCAATTTGTGATTCGGATCGGCATCTCCGTAAAGCACAATATACTTGTCATCGATGCTGAGTGATTGTACCATCAACAATGCAAATAAAAAGGGTGCAATGCCTAATAGGTGTAACCGGATCAGATATATACATATACTCCTATTATCCCATTGTATACCTTACCTTGGTTACACTCATGCACCGAGTCACTGAAAAAGAGTAATGGGACCGCCCAACCAGTGGATTTAGAAAAAAGATAACCAAGAGCCTGGCGTAAAAGACACACGCTGATCACGATGGAAACGAGGACGCGTACAAAACGGCGTGTACCGCCCAACATGTGTGTCAATGATTCCTCGAATAATCCCAGGATCAGCACATTCCAACCAAAGACAAGCAAACCATGGAGAGACCAATCGAATAGAAAGGGCGATAGAGCAAGATTCAGCCATTCATGACGATAGATCACAAAAGAGGGTGCTGAGCAAGTGGCGCTGAGTATGTTTGCAAACCGAAAAGCGGAGACAAGCAATGATAAAGCGATTGTGTAGCGTGTGATGACGGGAAGCGGCCATAGACACAAAAGTTTTTGGGATTTGGATTTATCCTTACTATCAAGTGGACGCATGACAGCGGATGATGACCATGTTCTACTTGGACGTCGACCATGCCCTTTGATGGATAATTGTCTTGAGCGTCGAATACTTCTTGATCCACGACGAGTATGTGTATGCCGAGGAGCTGTCATAGAGGATGTTGTTGTTGATGTCATTGGGGCTGATGCACAAGAAGGCTGTGTAATAGTAGTAGTAGTTGTAGTAGCGGATGAGCCGAATAAAAGTTCTCTAATGCCCCGAGCAGCTGGTTGTTTTGAGCTGTATGACGATATCCACATAGGCAAACTCGGAGTCGCGGGTGTGTAACTGTTAAAAGTAAGCGGTATTGGCTGCACAGAATGCGGTGGCCAATACGAGCTGTGCGAGGATGATGGTGTCGTCGGTGATTGTGTAATAGGCGGTTCACTATTCCGTTCCACTGTTGTAGTTGTTGTTGTAGTAGTAGTAGGATGCACGTTGGTGTCAATACTAAGAGGGTGTTGATGATGATGATGCGATACTTGTGGCGGTGGTGGTGGTGCTGGCGGTGCTGCTGCTGCTGCTGTTGATGACTGGTTTGTCAGATGAGTCGACGATTGAGGCTGTGATGAAGGCGACGATCGCGACACTTCTTGTACAAGCTTGACAGAGCCAAACATTTTGAAAAACGAATCACGCATGGCTCCCTACAATCAAGTTGGCAATGCGGGGGAGGAGTTGTTGAGGAAAGAAAGGAGCAGGGCGGTGAACGAGAGAGTAGGAGACAAAGGGGGGTCGTCGTGGTGAATAGGCTATTTTGTTCCTGCAAGCAACTGATAACGATTTTTGCTCACAAGGCAATGGAAAGAGAAGCGAGAAAGAAAAAGAAACGAGTGAGCGACACCGAGAAAAGAGAGACAAGAAGCGGGATCCACAACGTGAAGGGAATACAAGCATGTCGTTGGACATCGCTGAAGCAAAATTAGAAACGTGCAACCGACAACCAAAAAAAAAGTATATGTTTGTATCACACACGTCTGTTTAGATCATTTCGACGATCCAAACCTAAGCCGTCTCTGTAAAAGATGTCATTTACCAAAACAACCTTGCTTTTTCGACTTGCCAAGCTTTCTTTTTCTCTATACAAAAATGTTTTGAAACCTCTTGGATCAAATGGAGGCCGACAATCCCATAAAGTTTGGCTCTCAGCAACCACTACCATTGTTTCTTTGTTTTCCACCCCCTTCCCCAAATGCAGTTGTCACTCATCATTTGAACACATACCACGAGCACTATCTTTTTTTGGAGGATCTTCGTCGTGCTCTAAATCCTATCCGGGATTCCCTGAGTAAATCAGGTCTGGAAAGTGATCGACCACCATCCATCCACATCCATCCCCAGCCGCTCCGTCTCAAATGATTTTGCAAGCTTGTTGTTGTTCCATACAATGGGAATCACGTCTTACTTTTCTATTGCCAAGGATACTTATGCACCACACAAATGGGGGAGCAATCTATTATTACTCAAAAGTCTATGTATGCAGCCAGCCATGTGACCTTGTTGGCTGTGCCAAGATAAAGCGGTTATTATTTCTGTGCCTTCTTGGCTACTACTACTATTATGCCACCATCATCATCATCATTCGAAGCCATGGTTCCCATTTATGACATAGAAGGATTTCTTGCACAGTAACTCATCTTTGGAGGACCTTCCCACATTTATCTTTCACACAGAAAACAAAAGCGTCGTCCTGCTCTTTTGTACATAAAAGTACTCCACAACCAATAAATGGTAGTAGAACCATGTCACTCTTATCAAGATCGATCGCATCATGCCGTAATGGATCATCCACTACTCGTGGCGGGGAGATGATGATAATGATAAAATGACACGATGCAGCGAAGAGGGATCTACAACAACAATGCAAGGGGCTGGGCTCGCAGAAAAATCTTAATCCCAGGGCTGATTGTAATGTTGTGGCAACCAAAAAGGAGCCTTTCCAAAACAAGCTCCATGCATGCATTGGTAAGGCTCATAACTGCTGCTGCTGCTGCAAGCCAACAAAAGCAACTTGCATATGACAGCATGTGCCGAGCCACTAGCCCATTTCCATATTTCAATTACTTGTAGACCCTGGATGCTTGACTTGGCAAAAAGACGAGGTCCATAATATAAAACATGCAAATGAACCTCATGTCGCACAATATAGTTTAGAACCAGGCACTTTTTTCTTTGTCATACCAGCGCTATGATCTTTCTCTTACACAGATATCTCATAAAAGGTACCGATTGTTTCCGAAGAAGGTCGTTTTACGCTCTTGAAGTTTGGGAAGCCATTCACTTTTATTAGCAGGGCAAGAAAGGTAAGCAATAAATATCGTCAGATCACCCTATTTGGTATAGCTTGATGGGTGGTCTAAAATGAAAGATATACCACCAGATAGTCAATGACAATAACAAATGACGGAATGTAATTGCACTAAGCTGAGTCGTTGTTCAAAAAGGGGTTGGCCAACCATGATAAGGCACACACACTTTTTCCACCTCAACCACAACCACAACCATACTATGCTGGTGGCTCTCTCAATAACATGTACATGAATGCATATCAGCTTGATCAATGTGGCTGACAACAGCGCCCACGTACTAAGCATGTATCACATCATCACCCATCTACGTCATCCACGGCTGATTCCGTTTACACTGCTTGCCGTTCTTCCTTGCAATACATAAGATTCTCTCACGTGAGTAAGTATACCAGGATTTGCAGGTACAAGCTTTCTAGCCACACACACACACACACTTTCTCTCTCTTTCTCTCAATTTTTGTTATACTTGTACCACCACACTACCACCGATCATTTTATCGCGACTAGCCTCTCATGGATAGTGCATCCGGAGGTGTGACTAAAAAATCGGACCATCGCTTGCCGTGGCTAGCTTGCTATTCTAAACGGGGGGTTCGGGATGGGTCAATGCGTCGAAAGGAATGTAAGGTCATCTTTGAAGTTACGTTTAAAAATGGATGCACAACACCAAATTTATCTTTAGACTTTATGTGTATTGATGCTATTCACCCATTGGTTGGTAAATGCATTGTTGCGTCTTAACTGCCAATGCCACGTGGGATTAGCATTCTCTTATCTCTCTTTTTCTCTTTGTCGGCATGGGATGCCCGTTTTACTGCAACGTTTATTATTTAATGAGTATATAGGCCGCCAACTGGCTCGCTTCGCTCGCAAACATCGATTTTGTGTGGAACGGCTTACCACTATGTGTGCTGCAAATGACCCGCTCATCCCACCACCCATCCACCCATCCCCGAATGAGATTTACTTTACTTTTACATAGTGACTTATTTGTTGCTTTTATTCGCTAGCAAGGATTCGCTTGGAAGTATTCTGGACGATGTCTGTTGCGATGGCGATTTCTTATCTGGGTTTCTTTTTTTTGTATACTTGAAAGAGTAACGTCATTACAGAGCACAATCATTTTGATAATATAGACTTGTATACTTGTAAGAATGCGGTTGAGAGGAGAGATTCTTTATGCGCGAACATGCATGCAATGTAACATTTCATTTGCTTGCTACATGGCCTCCCTTTGACGCACCCTTGGACTTCCAACACACTGAATCATGTAAAATGGGATCACCGAAATGTCATTCACAATCATCCATCGCTATTGATTACTGCTATGTTCTTCAAATGAGAGCGATTTATTATCGATAGGGAAAGGGGAAGTGATCAATGATTGTAAATCTGATGCGTCATTGTGATGGGATAAAAAAGAGTCCTTTCTTTGAGAGCATGAAAAAGTAGACGCCCGCATTTGAGACTTCCACCTGCTGATGTTGATGCTGCTGCTTTTCCGGGATCCCTTTTTTTTTGACACGCTCATACAGTTCCAGTACACATTGATCCATGTAATGCGGTTACTGAAATATCATTGAGAGTCAACCATCATCGCTTGTTGCTGCTATCCTCTTCAATTGAGAGCGATTTCTAATCGATAGGGGAAGGAGGGAAGCTAACAAACGTAATTTGATGCATCATTGTGATGCAAGTTTTTTTTGCTACATACAAAGGGCTATGTGGGCGCGTTTGTTATTTCTCTTATCCCGCCACGTTACTCTTGTGCTGTCCCCACAGTCTCTTTTTTCTCGTGCTGCATGAGCCTGGGATCCATGCATGGACAATGACACGCCACCTTATCTCATAACATGTGTTGGTGTACTCATGCATAAACAATAGCTTTTATTGCTGCAGGGCCATACGGGCCTAGATGTCTAGGCATTTTCTATAGTTTTCCCTCGCTACTCGTGATAGGTTTGGTTTACGTGTTGATCCCCCCCCCCACACACACGCTCCTTTTTCTCATGCGTGAGCCTGGAATCTATGATTCAACAATGACACGCCGCCCTTATCCCATGGTCCTTGGACCAATGCATTCATGCATCAACCATAGTTTTTTTTCTCTACAGCATGCTGTGCAGGCTGAGAATCAGACTAATGAGAAATAGTGTCTTTATTCTTGTTGTTGTTGGATACTCACATTCCATTTACCTTACTCAATGAGCTACGGATTCATGCATCAAAAATGGTGCGCCCTTATCTCATACATACTCCAGGTACAAACAATAGCTTCTTTTTCTATGTGGGGCCGTGTGAGTCTAGATGTAGATTTAGACATTTCCTTTTGCTACTCGAGATACAGTAATTTTTTGTTTGTGTTGATCTCCCCTCACATACTCCCTTTCTCATGCATGAGCCTGGAGTCCATGACTTAATAATGACACGCCACCCTTGTCTCCTACTCCATGAGCCAATACATTCATGCATCAGGTATAGTTTTTTCCTTACATTTGGCTATGTGGGCCGAGAATCAGACAATGACGCATACAACCTTTTCCTCTACTCGATGTACTTTTACTACAACCAATGACCCCGTCACATTCCATTGTCCCATACTCATTGAGCTATGGATTCATGCATCAACAATGACACGCCACCCTTATCTCGTAGCTCCGTGAACCAATGGATTCATGCATCAACATTAGTGTTTCTTGTTGGGATTCTGTGTTTGTGGGGAGGGGGAGATTGATCCCTAGATTTTGACACAATGTACTTTTTTCTTGGCATCCTTTGATTCATGTAGCGACCTTTCCACATTCCTGTAACGCCTTGATGCCAACCGTCAATGGATCAACAATGACGCATACTCGCTTGTCTTCTTCTCACAAAGTAATGGTGGACATTTTTTCTTCCTCAACATGCGGTCATTGGAGACCCCCCCCAGCACCAATGAAGGTCAACAATGACACTTTCTTTTTGTTTGTACGCGACCATGTAGGTCGAGGCATACTTTTGGACTCATGTTTTCTCCCGCTTGTCACTCGTGATGCTCCTGAATTCATGCATTGATCCCCAACAAATGTCATTTTTACCCTTATCGTGTGCTTCTGCGAGGGGACCCGATAGGTGCGATAAAGATGACTCATTGTTTTATTTTTCTACACTCTCGGATGCTGTGTGGATTGACGCATGAATGACGGGATACTTTTTTTTCTGGCGCCTTCCGCGGGACCGTGCTCATTGAGAAACGATATATAATATTGAACACGCTCTCTATCTCACGCTCCTTTATCTTTCATCTCTCTGGCCACACACACGCACACACACACATCATCTTCGGGGGTTCGTATTGCTGGCTCATTCAAGTTATGCCTCTTCCATGTACTCATTGCAACCATGTCATTATAGCCCGGCCACCCTCCCAAACGTCTTGCTGCCACCTGTTGCTACCAAGTCCTATGCCACTAGCTTTGTCACTCGCCTCCGCACTTTCCCCTTCCCCCATCATCCACAGCAAGGTAAGTCTTCAAGTTGATGTCTGATGTATGATTTATGTTGACATCTTTCAATAGCAAGGATAGAACAACGGCACAGCCATCATTACCGAGGCCCTCCCCTAACCACGGAGAAGCTGACGGGTGCGGGGTTTACCCCTGCGTTCCTTGCTTGTTGAGCTTGCTTTTCAAGTACGGGTAAGTGATGGTATTTGGGTATCGTGGTTTTTCGTTGTTGATACTAACAACATTCTCTTAAATCTCTTTGGCCTTCATTTGCTTTTTGGTTATCTCTTATTCCTTTTATGGATTACTTCATCTTATCAACATTCAATTATTTTAATAATAAAGATAAATACCAGCTCTAATTCACAGGGCAATAATCCAAGATGATACGTCAACTTGGGCCTTGAAGATGTCAGCAATCAAAGAGCGATATGGTGGAAAAAGAGAGGTGTGAGCGACGGCATCATTCTTGTACCTGGCATGCTGGTGGGCGTTGGTGGATTTCTCTGATCACAAAAGACGCGGGGAGAGTGATGATATCCATTGCGTAAATCCTCAATTGACAAAGGTAGCAGGTACAACATCCTCTCATGAAACAAAGCCGTATCATAAATAGAGCACACATCCCTGATCACCAGCAGCATGGTTGATCCGAATCCAACAAGCAAGTATCGTGCCTCCCAATCTTCGTTTTATTTCGTCAATAATACCCAATCTACCTACATACGATAATAGACCTACTTCCTTTGATTCCGTACACAGCGTCTCCAGCAGTACGAGCACGTGTCCTCCAATCGGTTCCATCATGTCGACGTTTCAATAGTTTTCACGTATGTCAAACGCAATGAAAGGCGAGCAAACGGTATCATAGTAAAGGATGCTGATTAAACAACGCGATGATAACCATCAAATCCATAGTACCTCGTCAGCGTTTTCGGTTGCTGGTAACTTGGTTCATGTGTCCAATGGTTTGGCCTTGTCGACAGCCATCAGTGGCAAAACTAATGTCAAAGCAGATCTTGCGTAGGTGATGGCTCTTCAAGTCCACAATGAAGTCCAAACAACTTTTGCACCACAATGCCGTTGTCTCATTCAATACGAAGGTTCGTGAGCGCTGTTCCCGTCATCGGTGTTGCATGTGTCAAGGTGTACAAAGAAAAGCCAACTTGCGGTGCGGAGGAGCCCCTTTCCAATTCTGAGTGCGAAATGTGGAGCATGATTGTAGACGCTGTGCATGCTGACTGCAACAGTAACCATGGCAAGGTAACCTTACCAAAGTGAGGGAGTTGCTATGGCAAACATAAAACACCCATTTAATAATGCGATACGAAGGTATGGCAATAATGATGATTAGTTGATCCTACGTCATATAGATGAATAGTAATAAAAAATGTATATGCACCTGTTTCAAAACCATTGAACGCGTCATCCTCCTTCTTTATCACCGGGAGAACTAAACCGATTAAGGATTCCACAATGATTATGGGCTAATTCGAGCTGTTGATGCTCATGTGGTCTACTGACTTTTGGAATTGGGCACAGCAATACAATAATGATGAGTTATCACGTGAGGCTGGGATAGGGAAATGAGTACATAGAGTTGACGATCACCGGACGTTTCAAGTCCCTGAAATGGTTGTCATGTTGCACCAGAGGGGGTGGAAAAGAGCAACCAAAATGTTTTATATCTGTCAGTCTTTAACCAAATCACACCCCATGCATGTTGTTGGAAATGGTATAGCAAAACCCAAAGTTGCCTTACACGCATCATAGTCTACGTTGATCCCAAAAATTTATGCCACTCCTCCTCTTTCAAAGTCGTTTTAACATCATCCAAGATATTGCGGATACGATGGATTCTTGTATACCTTGGCCATCACAAGGCATAGTGGACGATATGGGCCTGATAGCATGCATCGCCGTCGTGCGTATATGGGTCTCACCCCCTCTCCTCTGGTGTTAAAGGAGGAAAGATTAATGCAAGTGCTGAGAATGCGAAGCATTTGATGTTGTTTACCATGTGCATACATAATACCATGCATGTGTCTGTCAAGCAGGTTTCCACAATTGGTCAACTGAGATATATATTGAATGTTTGCTGCTGGGATGGTTATGCTTTAATGCGGATCTAGTATACAAAAAGAGAAGAGAGAGAGGGGGGCCATGCATCATTATGTACATGTAAAATCTCTGCTTGCATCAATTATCATTAGTTTAGTATTAGCACCAAAGCAAGAGAAGAGAGAAGATAAAGAAATGGAGTCGTTACCTATAAACGAAAAGTCCCCTTGAGATCGACTTTACATGAAATGGAACCTCCTTAATTTCCAAGGTGTTGGCGTAAGGGCCATGTTGATCTTCATTGACACACGAAAAACGCCGAGATATACTTTCAGGGCAATGAGCAAAAGTGGCCAATCCACACGCCTTACCACATGGCTTGTTTTCCTTTGAGGGGTATTTTAAGGTGGAGATCAATTGAAGAGAAAGAAAGCGTGTGTGTGTGTTGTTTATAACATGTGCATGCTGAGACGGGGCCCATGATGGCGTTACCATAAACAAATGCATTTCTACTCTCTCTCTCTTTTCAAAGGTCCGCTTTGCAGCGTCCTTGTTTGATCACCGGAGCAAAAAAAAAGGAACTCCCACTTTCCTCTCCCCCTGGCTACCATGTGCTGCATAAAATCTGATGGCTTGTTGTTCCTGGGCTATTGAATGTACACGGACAAACACTCCGGCGGTAACCTTGTCACTTTATCTTATTGGGCATACTATTAGGTGTTTGTTTTTTCACAGTTTCACGATTTTTCTTTGGGCTGTGTATTGGAAACAACACGTACGGGCCATCATCGTGAAGGGCGTTCCAAAAATTGGATTTGCAAACATGAATGAGAAATGAGCTTTGTGCTATGCAACAACATGCTGCAACGTATAATTTCCAGCTTAGCTGCAGCAGCAGCAATTTGCTTTTCAGATCTGGGTAGAGCAGCTTGTACCCTGATACATACCACCCCATGACATCCTCTTTCTTTTTCGCGCGTTGGAATGATGATTGACCCGATGACCTTTGAGATCTGGCGGTCTTTTTCCAAAACCATGGATGTTGTTATTTACACGATAGAGATGGCTCCCCTCTATAATACCCACACACACACACACGACATGTAATGTGAAGAGCTTAAGCCCCGACAGGAGAAAGAGAGATCTCGACCCTTTACATGGTTGTAGCCGTTGTATTGTTTGTATACATACTGAGGATAACATGATAGCTTGCAGCGGAATTCCGGAAGTGGCAAGGATTGTGACACCTGCACTCACTACTGCTGCCATCACTAATATCATACCGGCACATCACACTAAAATGACATGATTGTCTTGATAGTGGGTTTGGGAAGGTTTATAAATATCCTGCACTTGATACAGATTTCTTTTTTTCCTTGTCACCGTTTGGTCGAACCTCGCTTTCCAGCCCTTGTATCTTTAATCCTTTCATCCATTTTCTCATCATCTACTTGTGCTTTTAATCCCTTTGTGTTGTACATTTTTCTCTCTCTCTCTTTTTCATCACCGTTGATAGCCAATTTGTATTTATCAGTCATTTCATCTTCCTCAACATAAGCTATTTCGTTTTGCGCCATCAATATGGTCATCAACAGTGCCATCGGTCATCAACACGAAAGCAAAAAATGCACGTCAGCTTCATGCTGTTCGATTCACAAGATCTGGAAAGCAATTCAAAACATCGTCGCTACGGGCGATAAACAAGCCTGGAAACAACTCTCACAGGATCCCGACCGCATTGCACATGTCAAGCATGCGCTCTTATCTTCACGGGCTCACAATGATGCCGGCATGTATCCTGCTTCACACAAGCACAAGGTGTTGCAATTTGACAAGCAGCTTCGAACTGAGGCCATTCGCCATTTTGGCAAAGCTGTGACGGATCTCAATGCCCTTCAAGTGGCACTTTTTCATCGCAACGAGGCTATGGCCTGTAGCATTGTTGCCTTTTTGCGCCAACATGCCGAGCCCAGTGAGTTGCACTCTTTCCTCAATCATGTTTGGGGTGAGCGTAACACATCATTGCATCTCGCTTGCTTTTATGGAATGCCACGATTGGTGCGTATGCTATTGGACATTGGTGTTAGCCCTGATACGGTGAATGCTCGTCAACTCAAGCCTGCCGATTGTTGCAAGCATCCAGGTTGCTTGGCTTCACTTGAGCTCAAGTCAACCACTTCACCACCACCAGCACGACGTCAATCACTCAAGGCTACCACCATTACGCAGCCTACAACAACAACAACAACACTTCAACGTCGAGCATCATTGCCAACATTGAAAGATGGTATCAAGCGCTCTAATGCAACAACAACAACAACATCTCGTCAAATCAAGAGTGCTCCACCATCGCCAACATCACCTGTTACTCGTCGACCTGTGTGGGCAACAACAACAACAAAGACAAACAGCAATGTCATGTCTACGCAGCAACAACAACAACAACGTCGTGTGGTGTCGAGTACAGCCATCAAGCCATCAACGGGTGTTGTTGCACGCATCAAAAAATCGGCTGCCAATGACAACAAGCCTGCCGATCCTCTCAAGCAGAAATCAGCAGCAACACCTGTTATCGTTCAACCCAAGGAGAAGGAGAAACCCACACCTACTCAATCTCCAACAACACCTGTTGCCAAGCCTGATGCAGCTTCTTTTACGATGATCAAGCCATCGTCACCATCACCATGTTTGGATGTCATGGCAACGACCACTTTGCCTGAGACCAATTCGATCAAGAAGCCTTGTTTGGATTCTATCAAGGAAGATCATCAAGCATCAGGCATCGCTCAAGATGAATCATCACCACCATCACCACCAGCGGCAGCATCTACAAGTTCATCACCATGGCAACCACGATCATCATGTACCGGTGATACTACTACAAGTCATATGGGACATGATCCACTGCCAAGGATGATGGTAATGGAAACAATACCAACAACAGTCCAATCATCATCACCACTACCACCAGGAATCCACGCGTCTTTTGATCATGGTATGTGCTACTTGGGCTGGGTTGGGGGATCACCATCAAAAACGTTATCTTACATGTTGCTTACTTTAGATCCGACGTGGCTTCTACCGGCTGCAACCTTGTATTTGCAAGTTGCCATTGCGTGTTTCAATCAAAGGTTGGATCCGAAATATCATCATGACTGTAAGTTTCTTTTGGTTGCTCTCTTTGTACGTATGTTTTGCTTACATGGATTATAACTTTTAGTGATGCGAACATGTCGTCATTCTGCCAACAGGACCACTACGACGGCAATGGACGTACACGGAGGACTGCCCATGATGGCTGTTCTCTAAGAGAAAGGAAAGCCTTTATCCATCGAACATTTTATGTTTACGTGTTTTTAGAAAAACACCCCCACACTTTCCTGTTTGCTATCTCAAAACGTGTGCTCTCATCCCGCTCTTTCGACATCAAGTTTTATGGTGCGACGTTTTCGAACGTGTCTATTATTTCTCCATTGTACGACTCTTTTGGTCTTTTCCAAGAACCAAACCAACCTTTATGCGAACACGCTTTGTCTATTATTCTTCTATTTATCCCCATTTGCTCTGTTGTCTTTTTTTTCGTCTTACCCCAAACTCACACCACCACCTTTATATATTGTTTTCTTCGCTGCTTTTGTGTGTGATTCTTTTATGACACAATCAACCCACCCACCCACCTCCTTCACATCACATCACCTCTATCTCTCTTCTATCCCGCCCATCCACCTTTTCTTAACTTATGATGATGGTCTGTAGATTTTTATACTCTGAGGAACCTAACCTCCCTCAGCATTTCTTTATTCTTTCGCCCATTTGCGATCTACTATATTTTGTATGCTTTAGCTTGGATCTCGGAACTGTAGATATCTTTCCAAAATGAAAAACCTAGTAGTATATATATGAAACGGATAGTTCAATGAATCAAAAATAAAATCTCCATTACTACAACAACAAACGACTACATGAAAAAGTGGGTATGGGAACGACTTGAATGATGGACTTTCATTTCATACAACTTGAATTGGTTGAGCTCTTCCTTGATATAGTGGGCCATCGAAGGCGTCAATTGCGTACACACCACATCCTCAGGTCCTGATCCACGATCATACTCCTTTTGAGAAAACGTCTCATGCACCGAAACCACTTGAGCAAATCGTACACGTGTTGTACGTGAAGGCCGAGGTGGGGTTGAACATGCTGAAGCGTGTTTTTTGGGAGCTTGTGGACGACGTCTTTGACGTTGTTGGACTTGATCAAGAGGCCGATGATCTTCTTCTTCCACCACCATGGCGGTTGAAGCAGCAGGTTGTTCATCCTCATGAAACGAAGGTGTTACTTGCTTTTTGCTTCGTAAACGTGCCCATGTGATGGATGACAAGGACGATGATCGGGTCATGGAAGGTGATTTATGCATACCAGCAGCAGCAACAACCACAACAGGTTGTTGTTGTTGCTGGTTTTTCTGAAATTTGAGACGAATGCGTTCGACCAAGGAGGCACTCTTGGTAGGTGCTGGTATAGGTAGTTGCTGCTGCTGCTGCTGTTGCCTTTTTGTCATGGAGGAGGATGATGATGATGGTTGTTGTTGTTGTTGTTGCTGGGTAACCATGATTTTGGAAAACGCTGATTTGATACGTGATGAGGAGGATCGAGTAGGTCGAGGGGATGGTGGTGGCATCACCATAGTAGGACTACTACTATTACTACTACTGCCCAAAGTTTCTTCTGATGCAGCAAGGGTGGATCCATCGCATGAAAAATCATCCGAAGGACAACAATGGTGGCTACTTGTAGTACTACATGTGGTGGATGCACTTTGATAAGGAGAAGAGGAACAAGGAGAACATAGATTAGAACCACTGGTGGCGACTTTTGACGGCTGACAATGCAGCAAACAGGGAGAGGGACCACCACTCTCTTGCTCATGATCCATAGCCACAAAGGGATTTGATGCGTGAATCTTTTCGGTATCAAGCTGAGGGGTATAGGTATTAAGTGTGTGTGGGTGATGATGATGATGATGACGCATGTTGGTGGAAGAAGAAGAAGAATACGATTGCTGTGGCAACAACGTTCTCATGCTGTTGGTTCGATGGTGTTGTTGTAAAGTAGTCCTGTTTGCAAGATCTCGACTACTGGTGCTGCAGCATAATTGGTAAGTGTGGCGACGATGTTGCATGCTGCTAGGTCTTATACGTAGATCGCTCGAACCACCATTACAATGATAAAATGATGATGATGGTCTACATTGGATGGTATTGTCTGCTGCATTAGACTCATTGTTTTGAGTGTGGACCTTTTTCGGTCCTTGAATGGGTGGTGGTGGTGGTCGTTCGTTATTCATTCGTCGTTGTTGTTGTTGTTGCTTGCCTTGCAAGTACCGTGGTCCTTTAAATATCTATAAACGTGTCATAGCAACAGGCTATTAGCAAGACAATAGGGCTATTTTGGGAATAGATAATCGCTTTATGTACCTGGTGATCATCCATTGTTGTTGTCAACTGTATGGGTTTTGCTACAACGGCTGTGTACGACATGGATGATGAATGGGTATAAAGGGCGTGGTGTCTATGTCAAGGATGTGGCTTTATCTTTGGCGCTCTTTCTTTGCCTCTCCTTCTCGAATAGCTGGAGACTCCTAGGTGGATAAAGAGGGAGTAGAAGAGAAGAGAAACGAAGGAAGCGAGCAAGTAAACAACTCGAAAAAAGGTTATAAAGGAGATACGTTGCAACTTTTTTTTTCATAACCAGAATAATACGGTGGGGAGGTGGTGGTAGCCCAAGGAGCTAAGGTAGGAGACAATGCAGGGCAAGGGGGGGTGTGGTTGTGGTTGTGTGGTAAGTGGGAAAATTGGATATATGGATATGCACGTCTAGGTGCCTTTTAGTCTGACACGCGTTATATTGCCCCCATAGAGCATCCAGCTGACTATAGGAAATGTTGATATTGATGTGCATTGTATGTTATTTGGTGCATCACCCTACGCCTCCACATAGTACTACTAACGCTCGTTGCCATTGTTATTCTGAGAAGATGTAAATCATAAAAGCAATACTGGATTAAGAAGGTTTCCATGGAAACGGAAAAAGGATCCATGATGTGGCACTTTTGTATCAAGACAAATTCATATTCTGCTATCTACGATGATGATGCACTTGCGGAGAACAATGCAACTGCATGAGTTGCACTGGTGGTACAAGAGCACAGTGTAGCACAAGTCTGAATCGGAGACCCCTCCCACCACTGACATGCACCTTTACGCAAGGTATACAATCTCGAGAATGTTGACGTGTAATCCATCGTCATTTTGTGTTTGTCAAGGGGGAAATCTAAAATGACTCTTTTGTGTGTGTGTGCATGTGCTGTATCCATATTGTGTCCTCCGATACCCGCTGTGTGTGTGTTATCCAACAAAAGAAGACCCTGCAGAGGAGATGCGCATTACAACCAACGATCTCTAAACAAACAACATGTCTTTTTATTCGGATGCAAGTGAGAGACAATGATTGCAAAGAGGAACATGATACACGTGCAAAAGGTATTACTGCGAATAAGATGATGTACAAAGTAAATGTATTGTTGTTATTGGTGTTGTGGTGGTGTAGATAGTGGTCTAATGACATCATCAATCAACTCATCTTGATCACCGATACGCATCGAGCGTTCGAGATTGGATATATCAGAAAGGGATGGCACCGTTAAAGTATAATCCGTATGAGACATTCGGAGGGGTTGTGGCTGTTCTAATGAGAGGGATTGTATATCGACATGTGTTGGTGATACGGGAGCCGAAGGATGCAACATCTTTGATTGATAATAGTGACGATGGGTTTGTTTCCGTTCCATGGCGTCAACAACGTATTGTGAATAATGGATGATAAACTCGGCTTGTCGCATGGTCTCGATCGCTTTGGGGCTTCTTCGTATCCGGACATAGCGAATAGCACGTTCAGCGGAGAGGCAGTAGAGGTTGCTTAGTAGCCAACAGCAAGCGAATACACCAGCACGACCCACTCCTATGTATGATAGAATTTGCATTAGGATCATGTGTGATGCATTGTGTAACAACTTACCGCCTCGACAATGAGTGAGTACATTTTCGCCCTTGTGGATCGTCTCATTGACCATATGAATCACGGCATCCATTTCTTGAATGGTTTCTGGACAACTTCCTTCAATCATGGGTAATCGTATCACTCTCATTCCATTTTGTGTCGCTGCCTCCAAGTATCTTGGCCATGGAGCACCGAGGTAATCGAGTTCCATGTCATCCAGGCAGCTATAGAGATGATGGAGGTTGATACATGTATATAAAAGAGAGAGAGAGAAAGAAAGCCCCCCCTTCCTCGTCCTCATCATGGGAATGATGATGATTGTATTACCATACAAGTGTCGTAATACCAAACGACTTCATTCGACTGAAATCCAAGTCAAGATCTCGATTGATAGCTGCCCTTCCACGAGTAGGTCCTGTAAGTCGAACTTTTTTCCCCGGACATGAACTAAGAGCCAAGTTGCCAATAACAGGTCGGGATACTTGATCCGTCGCGTGCTGTGCTCGTGCCAATTGAGGCGTCAGTTGCTGCTCCAAGCAAGGATCCGTCAAATCGTATAGATCAATGTCATCTGGCAGCTCGCATAGTGAAAGAAACGGTAAATACTCGTCAGGGACTATCCAGCTAATGCTGTAGAGAGAGATACAATGTCAATACCCATGCGCAACATGAGCAATAAAAGAGAGCATCGTCTTACTTGATCGGATGGGTGATGGAAGTCTTTGGTGTGATGCGGAAATTGCTGGTTGGGGTTGTTGTCGCTGTAGTAGTACTCGGCATCGAATGCGACTTTACAGACGGCGTTACTGGTTCTGGACTTGTTGACCCAAGAGGTGGTGGAAGGGAATCAGTGGTGGACATGATATAAGGAAAGAAGAGAACAAGAAACAAAGCGAGCAAATTGGATTGGGTCTTCCTTCTTTGTGTGTGTGTGTCTCTCTCTCTCTCTCTTGTCAACGGCAGCTGCACTACTCTCTCTTTTTGAACATATTCTATCTCAGTTATCCCGATCCAACATACACTACGTAAAGGATGTCAATGCACACATACATACATACATACATACATACATACATACATCCATACATACATAGAGTACATAGCTGTCAAATAGTATTCCAACCCCCGATATTCTTACATCTTTTGCATCAATGAAAAAGCAGCATGTTATATACATTTGTATGCAAGTTATCTGTACAAGGAGCAGAACATTCTCTGCAATAACGGGGTGAGTGTGAGTGTGTGTGCTGTGTTGTGTGTGTGAGTGAAGGGGAAGAAGGGGGGGGGGGAGTAGGATGTGAATGAATAACTAATTAAGTGCTTGAGCTATTCGAAAAAGAAAAAAAAATCCTTTGGATCACGAATATAAATGCGTTTTGTTGTTGTGTGCGTGTGTGTGTGGGGTATTCAATGCTGATTAACAATGGCTTCTGGTTGCTCCTTTTCCATGTTCGATATATCGGTGGAGGTGGAGGTGATAGCTGTAGTAGTAGTAGTGGCCGTAGAATTGCATAGCTTGACCTCCTCCTTACTCATATCAGAATTGGAAGTATGCGATTCATTGGAGGGTCCATCTTGATTAGCTGCACGCCTTGATAGATACTCTTGAAGGGATAATTTGATCTTGGTTGGCTTGCTTTTGTCATCTGAATTTTGGCTGTCGCCCGCTTCTGATGATGGCTTTTGTATCTCTGGTTCCTCCTCCTCCTCATCCTTCTCATTCTCCTCCGCTTCAGCTGGCTGCTTGTCATTGGATTCAGTGGTTTGTTCTTGTTGCTCCTCCTCTTCAACCTTGTTGGTCATGGTTGTTGTCATCTCCGTATCCTCCTCTTTACTTTTTGAAGTCACTGCAATAGCTGTTGCTGCTGACGCTGATGCATTGTTGGCAATGGAGGATGTTGTTGTAGCTTGATGGTCTTCGTCGTCGTCGTCGTCTACCTCCATGTTCGTACGATAATCATGATCTTCTTCCAAGGGTATAGTGGATGCGGTGCTAGCGTCACTCAATTCTCCATCATCCAAATCATCGTCCATAGGTTGCTGTGGTTCCTCAGCTGACTCTTCCTTGCTTGGGATTGTAGTCAGCTGAGTAGAGTTGGATTCTTCCACCTTTGTTTTCATCACATCATCCTTTGTAGAATCTTCCACCACCACGTCCTTGTTCTCTACATCCATATCCTTTTCAGGTGCTTCTAAATGAAACGGACATTTAGCATATAGAGTAAAGTAACCCTTATATAGCCATCCCTTACCTTTGATTTGATTGCTGTCGTTATTATTATCATTGCTATTGTTGTTGGTTTGTCGAATAAAGCTACGCATCCATTTCTTTTTGCAAGGCAACTTGGCTTTTGGCTGACTGTTGGATGTAGGTGCATTGGAAGGACTTGAAGCAGCATTTTGTGCGTATTCTTCATCACCAACATCGATGTCCCCATCCACATCCAATTCTTCTTCCGTATCCGTCACTACGCGTGATGTGGTAGTTGTCGGCATGATAACAGGACTACCAGCTGTTGGTGATGTGGAAAGGATGTCAATCACAGAGTCGTCTCCAGCATCTGAGAATGACTTGTCGTTGGAGTCTAATTTGGCGTTGGCATTGGAGACAACACTTTGACGTGAAGGTAGTTTCTGACCAGCTAGAAAAAAAAGCATATTTAGTTTCACCCCATTCATCAACGAGAAGCATACTTTTATGACTTACCATCTACATCACGATCCTCCAAGTTCAATTGGGCATGAGATCGCTTGCCAGGTTGCCGTTGTGGGGAAGTGTTGGTATGGGTCGTCACTGTAGAACTGGTATCCACACCATTTGATAAAGGCGAACGAACCGATGGACGTGTCTTTGGCCGCCAATCTTTGTCAAGCATATTGCTATTTCTCCGGAGATGTTCAATGAAGCAAATTTCTCGATCACGGCATGCACAATCCACAAATTCGGTATCAAAGAGAGCCAACATCCTTGCTACGGCCATACGATTACTGCGTTCTTCTTGTTCATCCATCACTTGGTTTGCAACACCACCCGTACTCATCATGCTGTGCCACTCGACGTTCTTTTTCCAACTAATGTGTCCTCGTTGCCAATTCCAGCCAATCGTGATCTCTTCTCCCTTGTCAATATCCGCTCGTGAAAAGATACCCAATCGCACCTGGATATCATCCTCATTGGTTGTAATGATACTGCGTAATTCGGCGTTGGGATGACATGATCGACGAATACTCCGAGATTGGTTGCCACGGTGACGAGCATCGATACAAAGATCAATCGTAGGATAAAAAAATACGTGGACACATGGAGTTCCAAGGATCGTAAAATCGTTTTCATGGTTGAACTTGTATTCAGACTTGAGAAGGATGTCACCATTGATCTCAGCAACAAGTCGATTGGCAGGAATATGAACATCGGCAAACATGCCTGTGAGAGGCTCAGAAGTGTCGTTCAATGCGTAAAATGACTTTGACAATGGTCGCACAGTCGCTTTCGGGATCGAAATATGAAGATCGGTCTCTTTCATGACAACAAAATGAATCGGTACCCGTTGTTGTTGTTCCATTCTCTTCCACCGTTCATTTGCTTCCTTGAAGGTTTGTTCAACGTGTACGCTACGAATGGTGTTGGCGTTGATAAGCTGAAAACGAGGGGTTGCTCCGGTGACCGTTTTACGCCTTGAAGACGAAGAAGGTTGTCTTGCTGGATCCTCTTCCATCTCTCTCCATGACTTTTTTGATACAGGTATCCTCTTTGACAACTTTGGCTTTTTGGATGGTGGACGACCCGCATTGCTTTTACTACGTTGATGGGAAGAAGGCCGTTTTGCTGAACCAGGCTTGTATTCATCATCATCATGGGTGGGACTTTGCATTCGATTATGAATATCACGGAAATGGTGCTTATCGCCTATCTTGTCTACTGCTGCTGCTGTCGCTGTGGTCGTTGTTGTTGTTGTTGTTGCTGCACCCACACCACCTCCTCGCCTCCTTGTCGATGCATCAGGTCGTGTCCGTAACCTCAACGTAGGACGCTCCTCATTCTCCACAAGATCCATATCATTGGCAATCACATATCGAAACCGCTTATCACATCGCTCGCAAAGATAATGTTCTGGAATGTTGTGTTGGCTTATGTTGACACAAAAGGCATGCTGCCATACCAAACAACGCTCGCATTGGATAGTAAAACCGTCATCCTCTGAAGAATTGCAAATGCAACGAATCAAGCCTGTGTCCACTGGTTCGTCGTCGATATCAAGCTCATCCTCGGTGCTGGTGTACGAAGAGGCTGGCGCAGAATGAACGGCATTCGACTTTGACATGATCTGCAACCGGAAAATTAGTGTCTCTTTCCAAACAAAGCTTATAAAAGTGTCTGCATTACCGTATAATAAAAGAGCGCTTAGACCATAAGAGAGAGAGCGAATAGAATTACTCTTTGGGACGAATGGACTGCAGCTTGACGATACACCTCAGCAAGAAAAAGAAGGAAAAATACACAAGCGGTTTGTAGGCGGTTGTTGAACCGCTCGGGTGATACTGACGAATCGTAGTTAGACATAGCCAATGAAATCCAAAATGGGTTGGGATGGAGTGTGTTTCCCAGCCATCCAGGAGAGCGAGAGCAAAGAGTGATGATAGAGAGAGACTCACCCACACCCACACTATATTTATACATGTAATCTATCCTTTGCGCAGACTTGTTGGATAATCCTCATTGACAAGGGCAAGGGATGGCTCATTTAACCTTATAAATAAAGCAATCGTCATATCCCCCATTTCATTCCATCGACTCATGGGTCTTTTCTTATCCCCAATAGGGTTCAACTATCGCATGGTGCAACATGTGCACGTGACCCTATTACACAGCATTCTGTAGAGGTGGCCAAAACTACTGTGGGAAGGTGAAATAAGACATTCGCAGCGTTACCTCATTCTTTTCCTCCCATCTATCACTTATAACAGCACTCATTCATCTCATGCGTCCTTGTTGTCATAACACTATACTCCAACTGCCTGCATGGATTAGTAGCAGTAACCCCATATCGCTGAATGTTAATTGTGGGCTTTATATATTGAGTCTATCAGAAAGAGCTATTATCTATAAGATGATGGGTGTATTTCTTGATACTCAGTGCTTGATTAAAAGGGATGTATGATCGTATTGGTTCTTCATATACAAAGTTGATAGGCGGCATGTCACGCACCTAATAGTAATCCCCATCAAATACACTTGATCGTATATAGAGGCAGGAGGATTGTTTGCTTCAATTTGCGTTTTAGGATGCTCTTTGTCCATGACAAGTATACACTCGCTGCCGGTTCAAATTCCTTTTTCATGAAGCTAATGCAGCAACAAGTCATTAAGGCGCTTCACATGTAGCTACTATATTCAACGTTGTGTCATTACTATCATTGATAGGGTATTGTACAGTAAGGGAAACGATGATGTTGCATGATTTGCTCTCTGATTCAGATATTGAGGAGTCTAGCATCACAATGAAGACCACAACAATGAGAATAAAACGCCACGAATGAACATACGAAGGTTCACGAGCATGGAACTCACATTAGCATAGGCTTTTGACAGTATAGGCAGCATGTTAACATACAAGGTTGGTCACATGGATCATGCATTTCAGTCGCGGCTGCGCGTGTTTTTGTGCTCGTGATTTTTCCCGATTCAATTTGCATCGCGACGTGTTGCCCTGATTCCCTTCTTCTTTCGCCATACACAATTATTCAACTAGACGACAACGACGACGATTTCCAGCCTACACAGGCATCACCTCCTCCCAACAAAAGGAGAAGAACCAGTTCTGCAACTCCCGAGGATCAAGCCGATGACCAGAATGCATTGACGTGCCCGGTATGCATGGAGCCAATGCACAATAGTGGAGAACATGCCATCACCTCTCTCAAATGTGGGCACTTGTTTTGCCATCAGTAAGGAAATAGGGTATGCCCTTTATTGCTCATATAGCTTATTCTTGGGAACGCTAGGTGCTTGGTTGATTGGTTCGTACGGCAAATGAAAGCCAAGGACAAGGCACACTGTCCCCAGTGCAAGTATGTTATTGAGTATCCTCCTTGCATGGATACAGTCTTCTGACACAGATACATCTATAGGACTGTATACAGGAAACAAGACATGCGACGCATTTGTACTCCCAATATTGCTGTTTATGATACCACCGAGTTGCAAAGATTGCGCAAACAAGTCGATGAAGAGAGGAAAAAGGCCAACGAAGCCGTAAAGGAGATGACCAAACTCAACATGTCAACCACTCTGTACCGACGGCATATGGCAGACCTGAATCGAAGGAATGAAGAGCTGAAGGCTGAGAATGACGAATTAAGGGCACAATTGCAATCACTTGGTGTGCTATGTGGATCATCATCATCATCATCATCCCACGCAGCATCTACATCGGCGTTTGAGAAATTTCATTATGCATTACTGCCATGCGAGGTAAATCTTGAAACATAGTAAGGCATGCATCTACCCCCATGATCATTCATATCTTGATGTACGTTTAGATGACAGGTCGCGTTGTCGCTTTGAGTGGTGCTGAGGAAATGGCGGTGGTGTCAGCAGGGCATGGATGTGGATATGGATTACAGCGTGTCAGCATGCGCGATTTGGCAGCCATGGACCATTTTATCAATCATGAGAAGCAGATCCGCGACGTCAAAATCTCCCCTTACCAACGCTCAATTGTTCTCTCCACGGGTCATGATCGCTCATTAGCATTATCATGTGTGCACAACAAACATACCATGCAACGATACACACTGCCAAAACCAGCTTGGTCTTGCTCCTTCGATAATAACGATCCAAATCTGATTTATTGTGGGCTCGCCAGCAACGTGGTATCGATATTTGATATCCGCAACACCAAATCCAGCATTAAGGATATGCAAGCTTCGGCTCAGAATTATGGAATACATTCGATGACATCGGTTGCTATGGGAGAAAAGAGGTTGCTATTGTGTTCCAACACTGTGGAGAGCTACATTTGGGAGTCGCCAACAAGGGAAGATGCTACATTGCACAAGATACAAGATGATCCTGATGGTATGTATAATGCTGGAAGGACCTTGCCGTGCTCTTTACTGATAGCTTTAGGGATATAGGATATAAGCCTTATTCATTGGATTATCGGCATGAAAGCCAAACGCTCCTAATCTCATCCCGACGAGGCACATTTGGAACAAAGCATTCGCTCTGCAAATTGAACAATGACGACGACACGATTTCTGTCGACAGGCTGTGGAACATCAACGATGAGCAAACACAACCGCTTATGGCAAGAACTTGCCACTTTGAGTGGGGTGGCGACTTAGTAGCCAGCTTTGGTACTTCCAATAATGCTATCATCCACGATAATCTCAAGAAGCGGCAAAGTTTGGAGAGTGACAAGCCCGTGCTTGACGTAAAAGCCGATCGTGTTGGCAATGAACTCATTCTTGCAGCTTTGACAGAATCTGGTCTTCACCTATGCAAATGATGTCCATCCTTCTGTTGTTGTATATACCCCTCATCATCATCATCATCAATCATATAAAGCAACGTGTATATCTCCATTATCCAAATTGTGTGCTTTGTTGTATATACTATTGACTTGCAATCGATGAAGAATCATTGAGGCTATTTGCGTGTGGCAGAAGGGCACCATCTTTAAGTCTATGGCTTGAATCTATGTAACTTTTAGCATGATTTTGTGCATTGTCACAAGCGATGTTCCAGACAATCAAGTCGTGTTGGCTTTCTCGTAAAAATGCGGTAATCACATAGAGTTGGGAAGGCAAGCATGATGCTTGTGCAACGAAATTGTGTATTATTATCCATCCCATATGCGCGTTGATTCTATGAAAAGGGCTTTTTTCTCATATACTATTGACGTCAAAAGACATGTTGGTGGCTAATTTATTATTGAGGAAAATAATAATGTGTGCGCAAGAGAACCAATGAGGCCATTTATGTGTGTGTGTGGCACATCATCCATGCTGGGCAAGCGGGAAGGGTGAATGTGATAAATGGAATCTAATTATAGTCAAGTTGTACAGGATCATCCAATTTTTACCCTCCGTTCAACTTGTACGGAATGATGAACCGTGATAGCCGAGACCTAAGGTGTAAAAAGGAGCAGAAAGAGAATCTAAGAGAATGCAAGTAACAATACGAGGTTGTATCAAGAGTACGTGTGTTATACAAATAGGCAGCAATGATAACCAGGTACCGAGTCTCTTTGTAGCTGACAAGTCAAAAAGCATTGATGGGTGTACAGAATGAAGAAAGCAATGTGTGTGGTGCACAATATATGTGCTGGGTATACATGCAGGCAAGCAGAGGATGCTAAAAACAGCATTAAAGTGGCGATTGTGGCTCGTAATCGTTGTTCGTTGTGCGGCGCATGGTCTCTCTCTCTCTCTCTCTCGTCAATCCCCGCCATCCGAGGACACATTGCATTCTCGAGAAAAGAGTATTTTAGGCCGACATTCAATGGTTGATCTTTACCTCCTTTCTTTCTTTTCCTTTTTCCCCCACTCATCTTTTTACTTGCATTCCTGCAAGCGGGGACATGCTCATATCCACCATCACCATCATTATCATCACCGCTCGCATTGACATTTGAACTTTACCCTCAGTTGTAAACTCACGCTTGATTACCACAAGAAGAGGGGACCTATATATAGACACATAGGGCTTTTCCTTTCAACCAAGGCTATTATCCCATTAAAGGTAGGCATTTCTCTATTTTGGCTCCCCGTCAAAAAGACAACATGATACGCGTATGGGAGTGTGTGTGTGTGTGTGTGCGGGTGTGTGTGCGAGCGAATGCGGTAAACAAGTTTTTTTTTTTCCTTTTCCCCTTTGTGCTTACTTCTTTCCCGTTCCTTGTTACTGGATGTTTGACCACACATAGGAAATGGCTTGGCGTTCCCGTGCTACAGTCCTTATATTCTTCTTCTACTTCTTCTCCTCATGTCTTTTCTTATCTCGCGTCGACGCTCAGCTTGAATCCGATGGGTGTCTAAAGTTGGAGTCATCCAAAGCATGTCGCGCATTCGACCCATACTATGTCGCCATTTCAGCACTCGCATCGTCCTATTCTTTTCTCGCCAATGTTGACAGCGTTGCCTCATTTGACACCAGTCTACAGGACCACCTCGCAACCACGTCGCCTATGCAAGAGATTGGATGTGCCAACAATACCCAATATGCACGTTATTCACTGACACAGACATGTGCCCTCTTGATCCACAACACCCAGTCCTTGACTTGCAACTATAATCGTGGTGTATCACCCCAACCCATGTGCCAATCAAGCTGTGACGAATGGGTCGATAGCATCAGTACGCTCCTCCAAAAGGATGGCTCTCAATGTTCAGCCGATTCCTTTCAAGAGCAATGCGATGGATGGCCTGCATTTAGTGGCACAGATGGAAATTGTATATTGGGATCAGACAATGAACCTGATAATTGTGGTACGTAGCAATGTGAGTGAGTGAGTGAGTGATATGGATGATGAATAGGGATTGATTTTATTGTGAATAGGATTCCAAGACAACAATCAAGCTGCATGTGATTACTGCCAGAACAATAGCACCGATTCATGCTGCAGCTCAGTATCATGTGGTGCTGCATTATCCGCAGGGGCCATTGCAGGGATCGTCATTGGATGCGTGGCTGCTGCAGCTATGATGATTGCGGGTATCTTTTATTGTTGGCGACGACAACGACAACGACAACAACATCCAAGAGACAGTATCCATGGCGGCAGTGGTGGCGTCGGCAACAATGGCGGGTTTGTACCGATTTCGATGCAACGCTATGAGGATGAGGCTCGAATGAACTTGGTTGGTGGTGAAGCACCCATGACACCCACTGAAGAAAAGACACAACTCCCTTCGACCATGTCGGTGGAAATGGCAGAAGTATTTTGTGAAGTCGCCCATGGATATCAACCACAAATGGAAGACGAGATGGAATTACGAGAGGGTGATGTTGTCTACCTTATCTTTCAATTGGATGATGGATGGGGTTATGGTTTAAACTTGGCTTCATCAACACCTGGTGTGTTTCCACTTGTATGCGTTGTACAAGCCCGAGAAGAGTTGCTGGAACAACTATTGCTGCCATCATCATCATCATCATCATCATCATCAAGTAACCATGTGCATAATGAAAAGACGCTTATTGAAGAAGAAGAGGAAGAAGAACATCAAGATCCAGAACGAGCAAGTATGCTATCACCCAATGGCAACAATAGTGCAATACCATCTCCCCTGAGCAGCTGTAATACATCCATATCGAATTCAGCATTGGCAGCACGTATGCAAGAATTCCGTGACAACGTGCGACGATCGATTAGTATTGGCTCTCTCAAAAGGATTAGTCGACAACCACGTCCTATGCCACCTGTACAAGTGCATCATCATGACACAATGCCAACGCGTCGTGTATCAAGTATTCATCGACCTCTATCACCTCCATTACTTTCAGCACCACCCGTGACATCTTCCTCCTCATCATCATCCACTCCTACTACTACAGCTACTACGAGTCGCTATGCGCTGGACGCCAATTCCCAAGTCCATCCATTACCACCACCACCTTCATCTACTACAACAACAACAGGTGAAGCTTACGAAATGCACCACACTATTTTACCACATTAGTCCTTTTTGTATACTCCCCAAGCATCCATCAAATTCCCCCCATCTTAATAAAAAAAGTAGCATGTTTCATGCGCATCTGCATTTGATTGGCAGCGTGTCTCTTTGCTGTGTTCAAAAGAAAGCATGATCTCGTTAATGCTGGAACTTTCTCAAGCTCCTCAATGATTGGTGGACCATCTCACTACTGTCAAGCCGACTCACACACGCACACACACACAGACGCTATCTAATACAGACAAGAGACAGCAGCACACCATTCAACCCAACCCCACCTTACTAGGCAACTACTTTATATATTCTGGACCCTTTTACTTTTTTTTTCTTCCTTCCACACCTTTCCCTTTTTTCTTGTTCCTTTTTCTCTTTACTCTTCCCCCCCTCCTTTTCTTCATGGCAGTACATGATGTCGAATCCGATTCATCAGACTGCTCAAACAAGTTCTGGACGCGACCCGATGCCAACGATGAATCTTCCGAAGGTTATATTTCTCTCTCTTTTATTGAAGAAAGGTTGCTGAAACCATGGGGGCAAATGTAGATATGGAAAAGCTAGTCAATCGTACGACGACGACGACGAGTGGTGAAACGAGCAGCGGCAGCGGTGCTGGCAGCGGCCATAGTAGTAGTAGGGGCAATATCTCGAAACGACGTCAAACAAAAATGCTACTTGTGTCGCTGATCGAGTCATTTTGCCGTATCCATGGCGACTCACCCGAAGCCAATCGACGCGTCTTTTTTCTGATTTGCCAGACACTCAGCTCTTTGGGCTTTATTGATGCAGAATTTGTGGATGAAATGGCCAGTGTACGATCCACTTTTCAAGGTGCCTTTCAAAAGTTGTTTTATACGGCGGTCCAAACAGTGCGTACACAAGCATTTCGCTCTCTTGAAGATGGTTCCACAATGATGCGCACAGGCAGTTCCACACCACGCATGATTGATTATTATCATGAAGAAGAAGATGCCTTTGGTTACCAGACCACCCACTCGATTGCTGAAAGCTCCTCTTCTACAACAACAACAACGAATACTGGATTCAGTTTGATGAATGTACAGAATTCTCGTTATCGAAATGATTTTGTTCAGGTGGCGTTGCTGGGTCGAGGTGGATTTGCAAGTGTTTGGAGAGCACGTAACAAGCTGGATGGAATCGATTATGCCATCAAACGGATTCGATTAGGCGATGATTTGGTGGATGATGGTTATGGAATGCCTTATGATAAGATCTTTCGTGAAATCAAACATCTCGCACGACTCGAGCATCATAATGTGGTACGCTATTATGGGTCTTGGCTCGAATACAATGAGGACGCATCTTTTGAAACATCATCATCACCTCACCACCATGTATCGGATGATGACGAAGACAGCATTTTTAATGGTTGTGATCCCACTTTTGAAGATGACGCGGATGATATGAAAGATGATGACAACACCCCACAAGATATGTCACATATCCATTTTGGCAACGAAGATGACGACGACGACGACGAGGATGAAAGCACCATTCATTATCACCAACAAGCGCTTTGCATTCCTCACACAAAAGCCAAACGACGTATGTCTCGACGCTCCAGCACTAAGTCCAACGGTAGCAGTAATCGACATCAACGGCAACGACAACGACGAAGACGACGTAGATCCTCCTCCTCTACATCAGGATGGATGCTTTATATTCAAATGTACTTGTGTCCAGGTACGTATTCATTTTACTTTTTTGTTCATTACTTACGGTCATATACCAATCATCATGTTGGCATAGCTACTCTGCATGATTATATCAAGTATCGCAATCGTAAAAAGCAGCCCATTGACAGTGCACGAAATATCGAGATCTTTAAGGGTTTATTGGAAGGTGCAGCGTATATCCATGAACAAGGGTTGGTTCATCGTGATCTCAAGCCAAGCAATATCTTTTTGGGGATGCCTGAATTTACATGTCATCGACAACGCCATCATTGGAGATCATCATCGAGCAGTAGCAGCAGTGACGATCATTACCATGGGTTTTCATTCGATTCGGTGCGTACCAAGGAAGGCAAACTACGTGATTGTATGTGGGATGAAAAATGGGTTCCCAAAATTGGTGATTTCGGCCTTGCAGCAGCTGTCATGCAACAACAACATCAACAATCCAAGAAACCATTGATGCATCATCAACACCCTTTCTCGCCTGATTCAAATGGTAGCCCCGATGTCATGATTGGATCACACAACAGCTTTTTGTCCATTTCATCCTCTTATTGTCAACGTAACAGCAACAATGATGATGATAGCAGCAGCAGCAGCAGCAGCAATGGCAGTGACAGCGAGTATAGTGCAGCAGCAGCCGGTGGTGGTGGTCATAAACGGTCTTTTGGCGTTGGTACACGTACGGTAAGTAAAATGCATCTAGGTATTATCTTCTCTTCTTTCAAATAACCAACACGATGTGGGATTCATGTAGTACGCTGCACCAGAACAGCTTGCACATCCATCTTACATGTACGATGATAAGGTGGATATTTATTCACTTGGGATCATCCTTTTTGAATTGTATCAGTCTTTTTCAACAGGCATGGAACGTGCATGTGCTATCCAACAATTACGCAAGGGCGTCTTCCCCGATGGCTTTGTAGAAAAGTATCCAAAAGAATCAGCACTTATCTTGTGGATGATGGATGATAATCCAGCCCATCGACCCTCTGCTGTTCAGCTACTTGAATTTGAACTCTTTTCATCTCCTGTAAGAATTTGGATACATATCGAGATGATGATGGCTGACAAATCATTATTGTACATAGGAACAAGACATGTATTCTCAGCTGCAGGCACAGCTTGAAGCGCAATCAGCCGCCATGCATAACAAGGATCGTGAAATGGCTGCTTTGCGAGACAAGATGAAACTTATGGAGCAAGAAAATGATGCCATGCATCGACGTGTGGATGAATTGCAGCGTAAGCTTAATGAAACATCCGTGTAGATAATTCTCTCTCTTTCTCTCTTTTCATCCTTTTGCATTTTACATAGCAAGAACGTACATACATACATAGTTCACCCTTATACCCCACTCTTTCTTTTCTTTAAAAAAATGGCTTGATTCTTTTTTTATTCTACACATATTATACACAGGAAAAAAAAGTGGAAGGGACTTAGTGCAACAAGGCAGCGGCAATGAGTTCCTGCTCTTCTTGGACGTGCTTTTTCTTGTTGCCGGTAGCGACAGAGGCGGAAGGTTCACGACCAGTGTACTTGGGATGCTTGCCAGCATGGTGAACAGTTTCAGAAAGAGCGGTGGCGATGCGTTGATTGACGTGAGCCCAAGGACCCATGTTCATAGGTTCTTCCTGGCACCAGATGATCTCGGCGTTAGGATACTTGTCAGCATGTTCCTTGACTTGTTGGTAAGGGAAGGGGTTAAGTTGTTCGACACGAGAAATGGCGACATTGGTCAATTGGTTGGCTTCACGTGCCTTGAGCAAGTTGTAGTACACTTGGCCAGTGCACATGACGTGCTTGGTGATCTTTTCAGGTGCTTCAAGGTGCTCAGGGTGAGGTTCAGGCAAGTACAATTGGAAGCTGGTGTTGCCAGTCATTTCTTCAAGAGACGAACGAGCAAGAGGATGACGCAACAAGGACTTGGAGAAGGGCAAAATCAAAGGCTTGCGGAATTCACGGTTGATTTGACGACGCAACACGTGGAACAATTGAGCGGGGGTGGATGCATAAACCACCTGCATGTTACAATCTTGATGCAAACGATCCAACTTTTCGGGAGATGGGAACACGTAGGGGTTGTCATCACACAATTGCAAGTAACGTTCAATACGTGCTGAAGAATGCTCAGGGCCTTGACCATCATAACCATGAGGCAACGACATGACAAGACCAGAACGTTGCAACCATTTTTGTTCACCAGCAGCAAGGAATTGATCAATCACTGTTTGAGCACCATTGGCAAAGTCACCAAATTGAGCTTCCCACATGACAAGAGCATTAGGATCCACAAGCGAGTAACCAAGTTCAAAACCAAGGACACCATATTCCGAAAGGGAAGAGTTGCTAATGGTCAACTTGCCTTGCTCAGGAGAGATGTGGTTCAAAGAAGTGTACAATTGATCGGTCTTTTGATCGTGCAACACAGCGTGGCGTTGAGAGAAAGTACCACGCTCAACATCTTGACCAGAGCAACGCACATGCTTGCCTTCCAACAACAAAGATCCCCATGCAAGAGCTTCAGCAGTAGACCAATCAATATCCTTTCCAGCAGCCAAGGCCTTGCCACGGTTTTGGATGATACGGTTCAAGTTGCGATGAATGTTGAAGTTGTGGGGAAGTTCAGTCAATGAAGCACCGATTTGCTTGAGCGTTTCCATGGGAACACCGGTGGGGTTGTGTGGGATGATTTCCTCGGCGCATTCCTTGGGAGACTTGAAACCTATCATAATAGCATTCAGCATAAACATGTCATTTTAATAATAAATGCATGCATCTTACCTGGCCATGAGCTGGTCAACCATTCACGGGAAGTAGGCTTGTAATCCTTGCTCTTGGCATAGCTCTCCTCAAGAATACCCCACACACGCTTCTTGATGGAATCAACTTCTTCATTGGTGAAGCTACCTTCCTTGACAAGTTGGTCGGCATACTTTTTGGCAACAGGGGCTTGCTTGGCAATAGCTTCATACATCTTGGGTTGAGTGAACATGGGTTGATCGGTCTCGTTGTGGCCGTGTTTACGGTAGCACACCAAATCAATGACCACATCACGGTGGAAAGTTTGACGCCAATCGGCAGCAAGTTGCATGACATAGGTAACAGCTTCAACATCATCACCGTTCACATGGAAAACAGGTGCATTGATAGCCTTGGCAATATCGGTACAGTAAGGAGTGGAACGACCAAAGCGAGGATCGGTGGTGAAACCAATTTGGTTGTTGACAACAATGTGAATGGAACCACCGGTGGAGTAGGCAGGCAAGTCATGGAAGCCCATGGTCTCGTAAACGATACCTTGACCAGCAAAGGCAGCATCACCATGCATGATAATGGCCATAGAGTGCTTACGTTGATGATCCTTGCTGTAGAATTGCAATGCACGGGTCTTGCCAAGCACAACAGGGTTGACAGCTTCCAAATGGGAGGGGTTGGCGACCAAAGACAAATGCACACGTTTGCCAGAAGGAGTAGGACGAACATAGTTCATACCAAGATGGTACTTCACATCACCAGAGCCTTCTTCGGAAGGTTCAACAGAACCACTGAATTCGCAAAAGATGGATTCATTGGGCTTACGGACCACGTTGCTGAGCACATTGAGACGGCCACGATGAGGCATACCAATAACAATGGATTCAACACCAAGATCCACGGAACGATCAATCTATAAAATAGAGCACCATAAATATACAGCCCCATGTGATCCCATGATGCTTCACACTTACCAATGCCTTCATACCAGGGATAAGGGATTCACCACCTTCAAGACCGAAACGCTTTTCAGAAGGATACTTGGATGCAACGAAGCGCTCAAAGCTGTCGGACCATGTCAAGCGATCAAAGATGGCACGCTTCTCCTCAACAGAGTACTTGTAAGGTTGTGGGTTTTCAATACGCTCACGAATCCAATCACATTGGGCACGATCGGGAATGTGAATGTATTCGATACCAATGGAACCACCTTTTTAAATAAACCAAATGAGTGGGGGGGGTGTGGAATCCTTCACCATCCATATCCATAATGATGTAACACTTACAGTAAGTCTTTTGCAAGGTGTCGATGATTTCACGAAGCGTAAGCGACTTGCCCTTATCCATGAAAGCAGGCAAGATACCAGGGCCGAGCGAGAAGGTACGATCAAGGTCGCGTTCAGTGAAGCCATAATAGGTGTGAGACAATTCGCGAGGGTTGGCGTTTTGAATATCAGCATGTTGGAAACCAAGGGGATCGAGGCTTGCAAGATGATGACCACGCACTTGATAAGCACGCACCAACAATTGAATCTTCATGTGATCGATAATCTCAGTGGATGGTACACTGGCGGCGTTGGGAATTACAGCGTCGGGTAGACTTGGAAGACGCGCACTACCAGAAGGTACCAGCGTGGGAGGAGGTGTATAGGCCTTGCCAGGTGCAACGCCGTTGGCCATATTCTTGAAGTAAACTTGCCATGACAAGTGAACAGACGAAGGATCCTTCAACCAGGCTTCATACATTTCTTCAATGTAGTTGGCGGCACCGCCATGCACAAACGCATCGCCCGTATCGGGTGTTGTTTTAGCCCACTTGGCCTGATTGGTGTGGAATGAGCTGCTGGCCATGGCAGGCACACGCTTGACAGCAGCCATGGGAATCCGTTGAGCAATCGAATTGCTGAAAGGAGTGGCGACGACACCACGAGAGAGTGCCGACAGTCTATACATGATAGTGGAGGAGGAAAAGGGTGAAAATAAAGAAAAAGGGAAAAGGGGGAATTGAAAGGCTGAAAACGGGTCTGTTGTTGTTTTCACATTCCACTTTCCCGACAACAACTCGTTTGCTAACCCACTCTTACACAACACGCTTTCAACTTTCTGTCATGATCATTTCACATCGGAAAAACCTTTTAAGAGGTGTGGCAGTAAAAGGATCAAACCTTAATGTGTAACTGAGATGAATACGATTTCCTTTTGCTACATCCCCCATTGTAAAGAAAGGCCACCTCTTTATTCAACCAACCACTCACGTGTGTTTTCAAATGGGATTTGCCAATGATGTCAGTTTGTCTCGGTCCGATCCACGCATCTCTAAAAACCTGTATAATCATGCTCTATGTATGGCCCATTCATCAATTGCCATTTGCGACATGGCACCAAAAAATGAACAAACAAAAATGACAGGACCCCTTATGTCACAGGACCACCATGTTGCATATATATAAACACAAATGGATCGACATTGCCAATGAGGGTAAGGGGGTGGTCGACACTACTACTACATGATGGAATGAAAATCGAAGCTTTAGTCTAACGGGCATTGTTTACCCGCCTAGAACCAGGGTCGTGCTTGTATAGTATAACTCCGGCTTCAAGTGTTGCGTCGACATGCGAAAGGGCCTATCGATTGGCTCAAGATTCCCCTGAGCGAAAACTCTTTTTCCTGACCTCTCCGATAAATTTTCAAAAGCGAGAAAAAACATAGAACCTCCCTTTTTACTCCCTTCTCCGCTCTTCACAACAAACATGTTCCCCTCTCAATCCACCTTGAAGAAGAACTTTTTCATCCCTTCGCCTGCTGCTGATGCTGCACCTGCTCCCTCTGGCGCTAACCTCTATGCTCGTTTCGCCTTTGCTGGTGCTGTCTGCTGTGCCATCACTCACGGTGCCATGACTCCCGTTGATGTCGTCAAGACCCGTATGCAGCTTTCTCCCGAAGTTTACAACAAGGTAAAAAGATAGCTACATACATTCAATCACATGATGATGATGGTACTAAAACCAACATGGCATAATCAAAGGGTATGATTGGCAGCTTCAAGCAAGTTGTCCAAGCCGAAGGTGCTGGTGCTCTTTTGACCGGTTTCGGTCCTACTGCTGCTGGTTACTTTTTGCAAGGTGCCTTCAAGTTTGGTGGTTACGAATTCTGGAAGAAGACCTTCATTGATATCGTTGGTCTTGACAAGGCTCGTGAGAACCGCACTGCCATCTACCTCGGTTCTTCTGCTATTGCCGAGTTCTTTGCTGATGTCGCTCTTTGCCCATTGGAAGCTACTCGTATTCGTCTTGTCTCTCAACCTACCTTCGCCTCTGGCTTGTTGTCTGGTTTCGCTAAGATCTTGAAGGAAGAGGGTGCCATCAAGGGCTTCTACAGTGGTTTCGGTCCTATCCTCTTCAAGCAAGTTCCTTACACCATGGCCAAGTTCGTCGTTTACGAACGTGCTGCGTAAGTAGTAGTAGTAGGATGTGTGTGTGATGATATACAAGTACTCATTGTGATGATTTTAGTGAGGCTATCTATGACAGCATCTCCACCCCCAAGGATCAACTTGCTCCTTCCACTGTCACCTGTGTCAACCTTGGTGCTGGTATCATTGCCGGTACTGCTGCTGCTATCATTTCTCAGCCCGCTGATACCTTGCTCTCCAAGATCAACAAGGCTCCCGGTGGTGAAGGTCAATCCGTTACCTCCCGTCTTGTCCAAATGGCCGGCCAACTCGGTGCCAAGGGTCTCTTCCTTGGTCTCGGCGCAAGGTATGCTTTATTTTCAATCCTAAAAGTAATCCACCTTCTAATCGATGTCATCCTTTTAGAATTGTCATGGTTGCCACCCTCACTGCTGGTCAATTCGCTATCTACGGTGATATCAAGCGTGCTCTTGGTGCCACCAACGGTGTTGAAATTGCCAAGTAAATCGATTAATCAACCCTTGCATACAAGTAGACTACGCCAAAAGCATAAAAATCTAATAGAGCGTGTTTGTTGGAAGAACAAAAATTGTCATTGTTCAAAGAGATATGGGTATATTATAGGGTGGGAGGTATTGTAGTGCAAGTCGGAATGAGTGAGCTATACGGGAATCCTATTTTCATCCTCAAACATGTGACAAAGAACGTGCCTTGATTGCCATCATTTATCACTCCTTGTATCTTGCCAACGTAATATCAACGTTTCTATTTAGTTTCTGCATGGGGCTATAGCATCATGCATCATAACCTGAACGCGTTTTTGGTGGCAAATCTTTTTATTTTTTTGGTCGCTATGGCTGGTGTAGTGCATTATCCTTATCGCCTTCCGTATTCCTAATCATTCTTTGATAACTTGTAGCATCCTCATCAATAGCTATAGCATGATTAGGAGTCGACCATGTCCATGTTGTTGATAAGCCAACTGGTTTTGTCATTGTTGTATACGTAGTGGGTTTGAATGCGGAGACGACCAGCCAATGAAAGCCACCACTTCTTCTTGATACATCTCATGTCATTGTTGGCGCAATAAACGATGAGACAAAGCAAGAGGCTCATTGTTGGAATAAGACCACCCTGTTTCATCCATGGTTGTATATCCCGTCATCGCCCATTATTGTCGTACACAATGAAGTCAAATATGGTTAGTGATTGAGATCCATGACAAAGCACCCTTATCTACCCCATGACTTTCCATAACAACGAATGATTATGCTAAACAATCCATCGCGTACCTCTTTGATTACAATAGAACACTTAGCCTTGGACTCTTGGCCCGCTTTATGTGACCACCATGATGCAGATGAACGTTTAATAAGCTCAACAAGCATTCGATCACCTTTGTGTATGGTTGCATGTTGGTATAAAAAACAAAGATATCGTATCACTGATTGGTGTAGCTCCTTGTTGTATACAATGTTACGCTCTTTGTATTATAATGGGTCATATCATTTGGATGTTGGGGACAAGACGCATTGTGGAAAAGCCAAGCGCGGATCATCATTGGAATACTGTACTTTACTCTCGTGAGTTTTCGTGCACTCAGGACCCCAACACTATGCTCCTTGAACAGAGCATATGCTTAAATGGCCGTATGCAATATAAAACTATTTTTGGAAGAGGTGTATGGTCATAAAACTTGACTGAGTTGTCAGGGTGCCCATATTGTCAACGCCTTTTGAATTTCCTGCTCCTTGGTAATCTTGCTCGATAGCCCGGCTCTCGGGTGTTCTTGAGCAAAATTGATATCTGGGTATGTCACTGCGATAGTAGACATTACCCAAGGACGCGCTCTAAATGCAGTCCCATGAATGTTGTAACCAAACACCACCAAATCGGTGCACAAACAAAGATGTTCATTTGGGTTGTCCAATATGTGTTGTGAAATTGGAACAACATAACGTCAAATGTTTAGGATGTGAAAGCTACTTTTAAAAAGATGGTCTTCTAGCAGTCGAATGAACGACAAAAAAAGCCGGCCTCCCTTTCAACGTTGACTATGGCGTGTTATGGATCATCCGATGGTCTAATGTAAATGCCAATCATGATGTCTTTTTTACGCTGACAACCATACGTAAATGTATGTGTGACAGGAGGTGTATGTATTTGCGTGATCCAATATATGCAGGTGTACCCATTCTCCATGGCCTTGGTTGTGATAAAGGCCGCTTGCGGAATCGGTGGCCTAATTTCGTTATATCTACATAGCCAACTTGACGTCGTTGCTAGGCATTTCTTGTTGCATAGCAACGAAGAATGTCCTTAGGCGTATCAACCAACCCCTTGCTGACAACAACACCTATATATAAAAGCCAATGGCCATTACAACAATGGTCATTTGCCTCACGCCATAAAGCAATTGCATCTTGGGAAAACTTGAATTCGCCCCTGATGGAAATGTGAGGAGGCGTATGCCGTACATGGACAATTTGTGGTCTTACTATTATTATCCAATAAACGAAATGGCTCCCTCCTCTTCTTCCGCTTGCCAAACTTAAACCCCATTTTTAAGCTTGTGTCACCGTGGTAATCTATGCTGTGCTACCCATCCCAATGGATAAACTTAAAGTTCAACATGAGACCAAATGTTTTTATTTGTTAACACAAACATACGAATCATAGTAAGAAAGCAATCCAGAAAGAACATAAGATGAGCGTAAAAGAGAAATGCAATTGATGTTGTGGTATATAGGTATATGAGTAAAATGGCAAAGTAGGCAGCGGGAAGGGGATGGCTGGTAGTGGTGGTGGTAGAGATAGAATGCATGATGATGCCATTGTTAGATGATGCTGGTGTGTGTGCGTGTGTGCGTGTGAAGCTTGAAAAGATAAAAGATGCTAGCTATTTGAAAATTGGGGCGTATGATAGATTTGAGGGATAAAGCAATGGTCGATGGGGGAGAGGTAATGACAACAAGAAAACAAATGATTGGAATGATTCTTCATGATATCGCCACATCAACGATATCTTCGTGCGATCGTATAAGAGTATCCACTGCACATGAGGATAAGTTGGGAAGTGTCAATGAAGATAGAGTGACCACCAAAGGAAGGGCTGCTTTGAATCCAACTTGCTCCATTTTGCGACCAGAGAGCTTCAATGGTTTGTTGTGTGTAGCGATCAAGAGGTGCCCATGCTGATCCGGCATTGTAAACCCATTCGATGGCAGCCATGGTTTTGCTGTACTGGTTTTGAGATGGGGTGGTGGATGAAATAGAAAGAAGAATTGTGATGATGTTATGAGTCTAACAAGACACAAAGATCAAGACATGGAATGGATGTTTGGTTCTTTTATAATAACGCGCCGATGATGATGGTATTGAGAGCGAGTTATAATTAACCCAGAGAAGCATGGCTTGAGTTTTTTTTTTCTCGGGTACCATGGCTGACTCGTTGGCTGATTGAAATAGTGGCTGCATATGCAACGGTGTGGGAGATAACCTGCCAATGGCTGGTATGTGTGTGTGTGTGTGTGGATATGCGTGACGGCTTGTGTGTGTGTGTGTGAGAGAGAGAGCGCCACTTGAGCCTAAGAAGCGTGAGTGTCTGAGAAACATGGTACGAAGATGTTCCTTGGTGATCGGATTAGGGGGCTCAGGTAATCATGTTTTAGCTTTTGTGTCGCGTATGGCATCATGCTGGTCTTCGCGTGAAACCCAGGGCGCGGGGAGGCTGCTAAATTTATCTGTGGCGCCCAACTTGTACCTTCTTTGTACAACATAAAATGGCCATTCCTTCAGCGGGGATTCACTCTCATCCACTCGTCTTACTTGTATCCCTTGTATTTGATTGTACTGTGTTCTATGTATAGATACACTTGGGAAATGAATGCAAGCATATCATGTTCGTTTAAAGCCACGATCTTGCGCCTGACAAACTCAAATAACATGCGTCCATGTACTCATTGTTTTCGCTCCTTGTTGGATGTACCTTGTAGTATGATGTAACAGATTCATAAGTCATACTTCAAATTAAATGCCATGATCCATGATACAAGAAACAATGGCTACCAAGCAGCATACATCATTGTCAAAAAGGCCAATGGTATACAATGACACCTTGAGTGACCCATACGCTTTAGTATTTTCTGGAAGCTTTGTAATCTGGGCTTGTCGTCATATACCGCACAGGTCACCGAATGCACGGTGTCCAAGGCAACCATCATCATCTTGTCCAACAACCAAACACCTTTTTGTAACCACCAAAAGAGCCTGTTGAAGTAAACGACCGAGGTGGATGCGGCTGTACCAATAATAATCAATAGAGTTTATACAGCTGACCTTGGGCTTGTCTCATCTCGTCAAAAAATGTAATCAACGTATGGCAAGGAGACGTGGCGCACGTATCACAGTATCCAATGTTTGAGCGACTTAATGATGGCACCCGAATGCCTGGTTAATTTTACAATACTAATGATGATACACGTTGTACGTACTCCTCTTCTTGGAGAGTGCTATTATTGGTTACGACGCAATGGCAGTATCATAGCTACGTAGAGGATGCCTATGTCATGCCAAAATCTGCTGCATCCCTGGCCCTTGTGCATTAAAGCATATGGCTTATTGAACAATCGCAAGCTGCCATGGTGTTGAATCAACTATAGCTTTTTATTATCGAGAAACATGTTAATAGTATGGTGCTTTTGAACAAGAAGGTAACACGGTAGATTTCTATTATCGTGTAAAAGTCGCTGAGACGGTGTAACTACAACAAGAAAGATGAGGGTGTTGCTTGAATGAAAGAGACAACGGCTGTTGCATAGCAACCAAGTACAAATTAAGCCCATGGATGTCCTTACTTGGCGCAAAGTGGTTGAGGTATCTGTATTCTACCATTGGGTGTCATTTTATTTTCAAGGGACGATAACATTCGTATGAAGGATGAAGAAGACTACGTAAGGGCTACTTGTATAATATCACCACCCGATCATTCCACTGCTGCAAACGATCCATCCATAATGCGAGTGGCATAGATACTTTTATTCCATCGAGTAATAATGATTATGGTAATTCTCTTTGTGCCTCGCCATGCTCTATTGCTTCCAAAGGGTTGAGGATCCTGCCTTCGATTTGGTCCACAAGTTGATCGCCGATATGCTTGACGTCAGCCTGATCACGTCCCACAACGCTGACTACGACCCTTGTACCATCTTCTGTTACTCCCCACTTTGGATAGCTGCCAATCTTTAGGTTTTTCTTGTCGACTTGCTTCTGGAGTTCTGAGAGACAAGGAGCAATTTCGCCTTCTGGAAGTTTGGTAGCCACTTGTACTCGATAATATCTTCCCATGCCACCTTTTTCATCCACCAATCGATCAAATCGAGGTCGCAAAAGAGTAATGAGACGTTCAAACAAACGTGGTATGCCTGGGAGGATATGGATGTTGCTGTTCACTACCACGACGGGTACCCAAAGCTCTTCAGGATTGGTGCGTATAATCTCTGCTGGATAAGGGAAGATAGCCATTCGTTTCCTTGCTTCGGTCAATTCCCAATGGACTATCTTGGGTCGCATCACTTTCTCCATAGCAACGCAGGTATCATTGTCGAGTTTAAGGTCCAATGAATAGGCACGGGCGATCGCTTCATAACTACATCATGGATAATTCATATTAATGCATTGTCTCATTTCCTTGATGGATAAACTCCTCCATCACTTGCCTGATATCATCATGTGTTGGTCCTATTTGTTACCGTTTAATATATAGTGTACATGTGGTTGCAAGGGTCGGGTGACTGAACTAACCAATCCCACCACTGGTAAATACCAAATCATGCTGACTGGAGAGACGAGTGACAGTTTCAGCAATAGCACCATAATCATCGCCCACCACCTCGATACGCTTTAGGTCAATCCCACAATCGAATAAATACTTTGCTATGTTCGAGTGATAAAGGGTGTGAATAGGAATGATGGATATATGGGTTTTTCGCGCGTGCCATACCAAGGAAATGCGAGTTGGAGTCTTTGGTCTTGCCATTGAGGATCTCGTCGCCAATGATACAACAAGCGGCTGTAACAGGAGTTGGCGTGATTGTGTTATGGGTAGCATGGCTCATGGTGCGAGTTGAATGTACAAATGCAAGGGAATGAGAATAGCGGCAGCGTGCTACTGCTCGTAAAGTGGAAAGCATTGGAGAAAGACCAAGTGACACAGACACCGCCAAGTTTTCCGCATGATGATCGCTCTGGAGTCCTCTCCCCTTCCCAAAGCAAACTTGACCACCTTTTTCCTTTTCCTTCACTCTTTTCACTCTCTTAGAATATGACAACCAATGCTCAGGAATTCAACATTGAAATGGTACTCCAATACTTTAGTCAACCTCTTCTTTCACCTCCAACTAACAACACACACACACATACACCTTGTATCTCACACGCAGACCTCTGTCCCAAAAGAACACGTCAAGGACGTCCTTCGAGGTATCATCTACCTACATTCGCATTCATTCAACAATAGTAATCGATGGTCCTCTAGCGCTCTTACATTCAATCTTCTTCCATCGGCTACTTGTAAACGTTGCTCCCCGAGAACTGCGTTTTCTGGATACAACAGTGGTTCGTATTTATCACTCACTCACTCTCTCTTCTTTTGAATACTCCCCTTTTCAAGCACCCTCACATGCAACCTTGGGCTCACATGCTGGGATCGAGAATTTAGGCAACGACTGATAATCGAGAAGTGGATCATCTTATCGAACAACGAGCTACGGAGTTTTTCCAAACCATTTCCTCGAACAATGCAAGGCAGGGCAAGGTAAATACAAGAGAGAGAGAGAGAGAGAGAAAAGGGTGGCCACCAATGATTGAAATCCTGTTATACTAGATAGCCGTATTATTCTATGAACAACGAGATAAGAAGATTTGGTATCCATTCTCCAAGGCCAAGGAGCTTGTGTGTTGGGAACGATGGGCTATCACTATCAATTTGGCGCAGCCGCAATCGGATTTAGGTATGTTATTATTGTTACCCATTGGGAAGGAAAAGGTCAATTGGGATGAACCATTGTTTGCTTGCTTGCATGTAGAACGGCAACGATCGCTGCGGTCTGTGGAACATCAATTATCACAATGCCTATTGGATATACTGCGCTGTGCCAACGATCATAAGGAGCATATCCCATCGATCAAGACCATAGAAGGCAATCCCTTCCCATATCACGTAAGTAATGGGATGCGTGAATACATATAATGATGATGCTGATTGCTTTTATATATACAGATAGCTATACTTACTCAATCCGAATCCTGGGGTGCAATGATAAGACGATTATTGGTGACAGATGCTCCTGCGACAACAGGCACAGAGACTGAAACAGCAAACGCATCTGTATCACCCACCATCGGTCCAAGTCATCAACGAGGTGGAGGTGGTGCAACTCACTTTGGTGGTGGTGAGGGTATGGCTCGACCTGTACCTGGAAGCAGCAACAGTGGCGGCAATACGAGTGGTCACCAAAGTCCATCATCAAGAAGTCCAAGGAGATTTGAGTGATCGTTTTCACACTACCAAGCGTAAATTGATACCTCCATTTAGATAGATGCCAAGTTCCTCTCCCCACCCTCCTCCCACCAAATATATTTTTCACATCCCACTGTAATCATTTTGTATAGAATCCATCCCCAACACAATGTCTGTTTATTATCTAAATCGTTCTCTACCAACCACTGTGAATATATAGTCACTCTTTTAAAGACCAACTCCAATTCTTCAGGATGCTACATCGATTTACTTTGTTGTCATTAGCACCCCACAAATCGATATCGATATCAGAAGCAGCTATGGCACCCTGTGGTGGTGGTGGGAACACTTTGCATGAATGCATCATGTTTATTCAAACCCAGATGGTGCTTTTGTTGCCAACAATGCTAAAGATGCCGTGATCACAGAGTTGCTGATATCATTCCTTGATGATGTATGGTGATGATTGCCGATTTATGTAAGGATAATCATCATAGTTTAGGTCTTCAAAGTTTTATTGATGAATGCGCCAATCTACCGGTTTTATCATGTTATGACACCATTTCACCGGGCTCATGCATCATACCCAACAAACATTTATGATCATAGAAATACCCACACCCACCATGAACTTGTCGCCCCACTCATCTCACGTTTCTATCATACCGCTCTTTGATAGGTGACACCTTCAAAGCCGCTAGCAAGGACCATGGTAGATGGTCTTGCTTTATGAGGAGAGATCCATATACTACAATGTTTGGCGTTTCATTGTTTTCCTCCTTCATTGTCGTGGTGTTTATTGTGGTATGTTCGGCTCTTTTATAAAGGTAAAACTGAATCATCTTGCTTGATGAAGCATATACTCACATTCCTTTTGGTGTAGCTGCCTCCCGAGATACATATGCAAAAGCTGGATTAGGTGGCATACTTTATCAGAGCCGGCATGGGGTTGGTATAGCCGGATTCCATGTTACCGCATTCGCTTGATACAATTGAAGACACACTCAACCTTCTTTTCACCTTCAAGCACTATCAACTCAAAGTAGTATCATCTCTATGTGAGCGACAAGCAGGGTGTAGTACCCGAGAGCTATCAACAATCCACCCTTGATCGTATGTAATCTAAGCCCTGACACCTTTTCCATGCCGGTGAGAATAAAAAGCAACGAAGGATAATCATCCAAGGTAATGCTTTGGATATTCATTGACGATGTTTATTGTATCAAATAAAGTCCAAATGCATAATTGGTTGTTCGGAGTCGTGTCACTGATTTGTTTTTTCTCACGCGCTGTTGCATAAAGAAAATGGGCGTCGCGCGCTTTCACTTTTTTTCATTCTCTTCTCCACACAACATACACACACTATGAGCCATCTCGCAGTTTACGGAGGTGCAGGTGCTTTGGGTCGTGCACTTGTTACTTACTTTAAAGAACGCGGCTTTGTAAGCATACAACACATTGCGTCCCACGTACAACGTTCTTGTGTGCTCATGCCAACATAGTCTGTCACCAACATTGACCTGGTAGAAAATGCAGCAGCACAACACAATATGCTCGTCAATGCCAAGGCGCCATTGCCAGAACAAGCATCCCAAATTGAATCGTCTATCACCAATGTGCTTCAAGGTCAAAAGCTCAAAGCTCTGTTTTGTGTTGCTGGTGGATGGGCTGGTGGAAACGCAGCAAGCCCAGGTACGCGTGCAAAGCATATATGACAAAGCCTTGTATTGTGTCTAATGTACTATAGACTTTATCAACAGCGCTGATCTCATGTGGAAACAATCGGTGCAGTCATCCTTAGTCTCTGCCCAACTTGCTTCGCGTCATTTGGATAGGTAAGGAACAACACAGGGACGATGCACAAAAGGAATACTCATAGTTTATATATTTAGCAATGGTCTTTTGGTTCTTACAGGTGCTCTTCCAGCAGCAGAAGGCGCTACTCCTGGTTAGTATTGTGTGGGATAAAACAAGCAAGAGATTACTCAATGGTGGATGTAATATCAGGTATGATTGGTTATGGTATCGCCAAGGCTGCCGTTCATCATCTTGTCAAGGATCTTGCTGCTAAAGGAGGTGGTCTTCCTGATGCATCCAAAGTGATTGGTCTTTGCCCGTAAGTTCAATTGATATGAGGGTGGATCAGGTATGATGGATGCTTATTCATGAGGCGTTGCCTTGTAGCGTCACCTTGGATACGCCTGGCAATAGACAAGGTATGCCCAGTGCCGATTTCTCTTCATGGACACCTCTTGAGACAATAGCCAAGTAAGTCAATGCAATGATTCATTTTTCAAAATCGAAGACTCAACCCATATTCCATAGGCAATTGCATGCGTATACTACGGGTGACATCCAAGTGACCAACGGTAGTTTAGTTGAGATCAAGACCAAGGCAGGAGAAACTACTTTTAAGGAATTCCAGTAAAAAAGTTTATTTTGTATGCAATGGATGAAGGAGATCAATCTATGGAAGTGATGATTCTTTTTGTAATTTTCCACAAACGAGAGACCCCAAAGATCCGTCGTGGTCGCTTTTATGCTTTGATAATCCCGATTCGACTTCTTCTAATTGGATGTCAATTGGTTCGTCCATGGGTGTTACCCTATTAAGAAAGAAGTTAGCTCTTGGTTTTTTGCAGTGATGGTGTTACTTCCCGGTCGCCTTGATCTTGATGCAGCATATAATCGTACTTCCGTAGGATATTCTCATCATACGTACTGTAGAGATGGCCACCAGCTGCATAACTCTCTCCACCACGAGTTCTATTGGAGTCCCACTGAATCTGATACATTTGCCGAATTGGTTCTCCATCGACCCACACGCAACACTGAGGGCTTGAATTCGAGTGCTCGTTCTTTGGAGTGTACGTTGATGTCGCCAACTTTGCCTTTGAGAATTGATTCAACTACCAACACCAAGCGCCCTCAACAACCAAAGCAGTTTGCGGTAGCAACTAAAGGAATGGATACTAGTAGCTGTCAAAAGGATGATACTATAGGCAAAGTGGTTGCTGGGGGGGAGAAGGTATACAAGCCATAGCTTACTTTTTTAATGATTGCTGACTCTGTCGAGCAGAGATCGCGAAAAGTCCTTTTGACAACAGAATATGACAACGATCGGTATGTTTTTGTGTCCCTTACAAGTGTTGATGCAATGGGATGATTCCTTGTCATGAAGTCCCCGCCCGAGACTTGTTGCATCGACAATAATGGGTGGGTCACAATATAAGAAAAGGGAAGCCGCCCTATCAGATTGATGCGGGCTGCAGCAAAACCTGCAACCTAATCCAACTTTGCATATGCATCTTGGAAGGCAGCTACATCAAAAGGAATGTGAGTACGTGATTCATCAAGCAAGAAGATTATTAGGTCTTACCTCCATAAAAGAGTCGAATAGATGAACACCACAACAATGATGGAGGAACACTAAAGTTCATTCCAAAGATTAGTACATGGATCACTTGCAAACTGTGATCATCCAGCACGATACTCACGTCAACTTGGGCTTTGAAGGTGTCAGCAATCAAAAAGCGACATGATGGAAGAAAGAGATGTGTGGGAGTAAAATGATGCGCGACAACATTCTTATACATGCACATGGTGGGCGTGAGTATTTCTGTGCTCGTATAAACAAAGCTTGTTGGGAATGGCGAAGAGGTGATAGATTGCTGTGGCCACTTCCACTAAAGAGCCTTGATGTGGTTGATTCTTCATGCATAAATCAGGACCTGAGATAATCAAACAACACTATCGAAAGTCACTTGATGGTGTACTCGTTCCACGAAATACTATCCAAGTCGCCAATGATAGATTCAATGAGGTTTATTTTATATGCAATGGGTGGAGGAGGAAAGATATCAATCTATGCAAGTGATGATGATGATGGGTCAGGATCTCTAGGACAATAAGCTTCATCGGGTTTCTTATCAGAAACGGTGCCAGTAGTAGGATCAACGTGAGCGACATTACAAATGGCAGTGGATTGTGGGTATAAGGCAACATAGGGTATCGAGGTATATTTGAGGATGCCACGAGTGACGAGGCCATAAGGATAACGTATGAGACGTGACCACCGTTCAGCACCACTCTTATCAGCACCGGGTGATTTGATGCGAATTTGTGAGATGGCTGTGGATGGGTTGCCTGTCATAAACGTGGGTGGAAAGGAAAGAGGTTCATCAAAATGATAAAAGCTTCCAAGGTATTCTGCAGGATCAGCTGTGATGGTGAGGGTGTTGTTGTTATTGTTGCTGCTGCTGCTGCTGTTGATGGCGTTGTCAAGGGGAACAAGCGAGCTAAAGGCGAATACAGCAATATCCGATTGAGCGATGCGTACGGTCCACCAATTCCAGTTGTTGGCATGTACTTGCAAATCAAAGATAAGCTCTTTATCGGAAGCAAGCACCCGGCCCAGTTCCACAGACATGTCAGTCAGGGGTGTGGCACGATACACCGTTACCAAAAAGAAAAATAGAATAGCGACCAGGAACCCAAGTGATAGATTGATACACCATCTCCTACTATAAAAATGATCATTGTTATTATCCATCTCTTCTTGTTGAACACCCCTCCCCAACTTGTTTACATACCACCATGATTGACGTTTGGAAGATGATCGTGATTGTCGACCCACACGTAACAAAGGTAAAGCTTCATCATCATCACTGGTGTATCCTCCATCACGATTGTTGTATATATTGATACGATTACGCCGAGGTGAATGATGATGATGATGGTGATGTCTCGAAAGGTAAGCGGTAGGATGATCATGATGATGCTTTGAAGAGCGATGATGGTGATGATGATATGGATGGTCAATCACATGGTTTCTTAATTTGGGACGATGCTCGGGTGGAAGCCAATTATTGTTGAGCCAAGGGTTCTTGTTATGTTGAGTTGGCATCGTATGAATACGGTACAGGAACGGGCGTTCAGGTACCCCACTTGTTGATCGTGTGGCATTGTCGTATGGATAAACATAGCGTTCATTTTCATCCGAATCTATTCCCTCTCTTTGTTAAAGAATGAACTCCTTCATGTATCTCTCCTTCATAAACGTTACCTTCCACATTATAAACGGCATCAATCAGGTTACGATGAAACACTTCAGAAGGACTAGCACTACCATGCATGGGCGGAGGACGTCGCCGTTTCTTGGTGTTACTCAATCTTCGACTTTTGTTACGGTCACTCTAATATAGATGCATGTCAGTGGCACTTTTTACATTCACGCTCTCAAAAGTATATGCTGAACCTACCTCACTACCCATATCAGTCATACTGGGATAGTATCCACCACCACCACCACCACCACCTCCCGTGGTAGATGCGGATGAAAATGTAGCTGGATACCGGCCCTCAGCTGATGATGATAATATCGATTCATCCGGAACTCCATGATTTAAAGGTGATTGTATCGAAAAAGGGTCCTCGGATCCAAGAGGTGGTGGAAGAGGTGAAGGTGAAGGGATCGTCGTGGGTGAAGTACCACTTGTTGTGGGAGAGATAAGTTGTGGTGGTTCAAAGCGCGCTTTCTCCACAGTGAGATTGCGATCAAAGTTGTTGGTCGATAGTAGATCGCGACTCAATTGAGAAGGATACTTTTCATTGTGCAATGCAGGGAACTTGTTGATTAGGGGTTGTCGTTTTTGAGACGTGGATAGTTGTTGTTGTTGTTGTTGTTGCTGTTGTTGTGGCGAAGAAGAAGAAGGAGATTGTTTTATTGTGGTGGTATCTTGCTGTTCATTGTCTGATTGTTGTTGTGGATATGAAGAAGAAGGCTGTTCATCATCTTCGTCGTCGTCAAGGAGAGGATGGTGATGGAACTCGTCCATGGTAACAGCATAAAAGTAGTGAAAGTGATGATAATAGTCTCCAGGACAAAGAAAGAGAAAAGGGAAAAGGAAAAGAGAGAGAAAGAAAAAGAATCATGAGATGTTTGGCGTTTATTAAGTGTTGTTGTTATTGTGTGTTGTGTGTGATGATGATTGATATGGGTAATCTAAACAGATGTTGGCTCCGAACCACTATCAGCCGGAACAATGACAGTGCGAGTAGGATAATCCGGAGGAGGTTGAGGGTTTTGTAATTGTTGTTCGACAGGAACAGGTATTTCAACAAGCCGAGCGGGTGGACACAGCATGTCGGATGGATCGTGCATATGCTGATTAAGCGCGAGTGGCGTACAAGCTGACACCTGCCGCTGCAGCTGTGTACCCACATCCACTAATGAATCTAATGATCTTACTTGACCCCACATGTCCAGCACTGGGAGCTGATGCCAACGTGGTAATTCGAATACTGCTTCATCATCAGAATCACCCAAGAGAGGCACTCGGAAAAGAGAAGCAGCATGAGCATAGCTTGCTAGTGGACTTGAACCAAGGTCGAGATGTAAAGTGGATAAACTTGCACCATTGGGAATATTGGGATAAAGAATAACATAGCCACGCATATATAAAAGCTCATCCATATAACGCCGCCATGAGTTCTCCCATTGACTTGAACGCGCATTGGGTACTTGAATATTTTGCAGCTTCTTGCGTTTCATATCAGCAACACGAGCACTGATGTAATCATGGAACTCTCGCCAATGTTCAGGGAAATAGAGGGTGCCTGAATGTCCTGGTGGTACCGCTTGCATTGTATATGCTGACTTTGGATCTAATCCTGCATGCATCAATACTTGAGATGGATCAAAAAGCTGCCGTCCTTGTGTTGCATCATTTTCAGCTAATCTTGGAGCATATAAGCTGACGCCCAATAATTGACCAGCATCCTTGGGATTGTCGGAGGCATAACGATAGCGTAGAATAGCATACTTCGCCCATGCATAAAATAGTGGTGAAAGCTCCACAGTGTCATCCAACAATATGCCATACTCATGATCCCCTGCTGGATACCAAGCTTCAACGTGCACAGGCATCTCGTTCACACGTGTAATCCGGTGACGCACGTCCTTTGTCCCATGTGGCCATGGTACACTACTCACGAATGTTTGTGTCACACGATCACTTGTTTGCTCCATGACCACCGATACGTCCACAGTATCACCAAAGTAGTGTGCACGGGCAGCTGAACGTAATAAGCGTGCTAGAGTATGCGGTCGTCGATCCGTCACAATCACAAGCTTCACTGAAAAGCTGTTCCATTCTACACAATTAACAAATCTTCCATTAGGAAACCTATCAACAATCACATCACCCTCCTATTAATCAATGCTTACGTTCCAATGCCTGCAATGGCAAATCAGCAGCCCATAATACATGTTGGACATCACGTGCTGGTAAGCTGATAGTTGTCGTCTTGCTGAGATCACGTGCAAGCTCCACAGCTCGTGCCATAGGACCCTTGCCAGTCAAATGGATTACAAGGCGTGGTTGTAAAACTGATACAAGTCGTGCTACCTCGTATGGAGTCTGATTCATAAAAGTGGTGGTATCCTTTCCTGCCACTAGACCAAGATGACGCGCGTAACCCATATTGAGATCATGCACCATGATGCTTGCTGCACATTCAGGATCATATTCATGCAATTTGTCGTGGAGGTGAGTGGCTGATAAACCTTGATAACTATCCGTTGTTGCCATATGGATATCAAAGGTTCTTTGGTTGTTGTGTACGAAGCGACATAATAGCGATTGGATTTGCCGAAGTTGTTGTACGCCATCCACCACAAAGACAATTGATGCATCATTCTCAGTTGGAGCGACCATATCTTCTTGCCAAGCCGTTCCTTCCTTTTGTGCTTGTCTTACATGTTGTTGTACTTGTTGGCATAAACGGGTTCTTGTAGCATGCATATCACCCCCAGCAAGTCGTTGTACACGCAAAGAGTCATCATGTGAATTGGATGGGATCATGATTGATGGGATACCAGCATGTGTATGTAGACTCCTGCAAAGTGCATAACCGAATAAATCGGGATCATAATGCAAAGCAAAGGGTGTCTTGACATGTGCCAACCAAGCTCGTCGTATTAACCAAAGGTCGCTAATCATATCCACAGCATGTGTCGTAGTGGGTCGTACGCCATTATCAACAACGTCTGCTGCACATTCCAAATGGGTGGTATCGGGTTGTTGATGAAACGTCATTGCATGTGTGCCGAGCAACGCGCTTCGATAAGCATCGGTGTGCGCTAATCGTAAAACATGCTCGAGGTATCGCTTTCCAGGTGCAATATGGGGGTCAATGATCCAAATGAACTCGCCAGGTGCACGTGCAGCAATCTGTAGCCATTCAACAGGATCCCATGCCATGATATGAAGTCGCTTGTTGTTCTCATAGGCAACAGCTTTGCTCTTCACCTCGGATCGTGTTGCTGGTGTGCATACAATCCATACATCTTGAGGCACCACACTTTGAGAAAACACGGCTTGTAATTGGGCATCCAATGCTTGTCCACTGCTGCCATAATACACAATCGCTGTCACTGACACTGTGCTCGTTTGTTCATCCACATACGGCAACTTGACGTCCCGCGTAAGTTTCTCCAATTCATCCACTCGATGTCCACGTCGATGTTGCTGCTGCAATTGCTTTGCAAATGATGCCTTCCCAGTATTGCTAACCCAATGTGGCGTTCGCTCTTGTCGGTTGAACTGAATCGGATGGTCTAATAGTGCATTTTTGTCAAAGAAAAGCAACCTTCAAGCAAAGCCGTATCCTTTATTTACCTTGATCCCCTTTTAGCAGCCTGTCCAGCAGTACATAATCCGTGATTTCACTGGTGTCTTGATATTCAACTAGGTCGTGGGTAAATAGCACCTCCTTACGGGGCTTCTGTGGCCGTGGTAACGATGAAGGCATACGCATGACAAGAAACAGTAATAGCATGGCAACCACGGTCCACCATATTGCCGTAGGTCGCTGACTGATGAAGCGCTTTATCCGATGCGGCATGGTTGTAGAGAAGCGATTATGCGTTGAAACAAAGGGACGCGATGGTGATGCAAAGCCGCTGTTGCTGTTGTTGTTATTGGTTATACTCTGACGCCGAAAAGTCGTTTCCTCATCGCCTCCTCCCAGCTCTCGATGCATTGATGGGAACAAAGGAATTGGCAGACTGTTGTTAACGGAGTAGAAAAAAAGAATACAAGGTAAGGCTTCACCTGCATTGGGCTGAGCTTTACAACAGCAGAAATAGCACCCTAATTGCTGCTAGTTTCATTCTCTAGTCTACTGCTAATAATATGACAAGCTATACTTGACACTACATCACTCATTTGACAGGTTGATCCCCCGTTTCCTAAAATCTCTTTCATCAACCAGCCTATCACTGATATCAAAGCTGCAAATGCCCATACGTTGCACGACGTGACCCGAACTTAATTCAATATCATAGCATTATTCATTACTAGCACGGACAAACAATAAACCGCATTTCCTTTGTTTCATTGCACCTGCCTTTTTCATATACATAAAGACCTTTATTGTAGGTTACGGGAAAGCGAAGCCATGGTGTAGTAGTCATTATCGTGTCAAAACTTATATAAGCAACCAACGTCTTGAAATCGATCTTGTCGTCTATACAAGGAGGCAGAAATCAATAAAAAAAGTTCTGCTACGATTTGGGGCTTTGGATGTACCCGTTACGCCGAGTGTAGAGGGGCCTAACAATGAAACGAAGAGCGACGGCGACATCAATCAATGCTACAACCTCCCACTGCACTCCTTGTTGCCTACATATGGATATTCAAAACAAGAACATCTTTTCTTATACATTACCTTGATGGGACACCGAGAAAGCGTTAAAAAGAGAGTGTGAAAAGAGAAGCGTTGGTTGTCAAGTCGTGGAGCTGCTTGTCATCATGTTAGAAATTCCTTAATGCGAAGAGCTCCTTTTTAGACCGAGCTGATTCAGTCACCCCACATCCTTCATCAATCCATTCCCTCTACGCACGAACATGCACCCAAATACACAATCCAAAAGCCATTTTCCCTAACACATTAGCATCCATCACGTACTGTATTGCAAAAGATGTCCTCCATTTATACATGACATGGCCCAACAACAACAACCATTACCTTACTACCAGGTCCCATGCATCCTTTTTCTAGTATGCTCGATGCTCCTATTAACGAATACCGAGGTCCTACTTTGCATACGCATACCAATCACCTTCCCATCATAAGGAACTCACTTGTACTTTCTCAAGATTGCATAAGGGTTAGTACTATTCCAACAACAGTCAGCGTACACGAAAGCGTTTATGTACCCAAAAGTTACGTTGCCTGACCAAAGGTCTTTTCGATCATACAGCTAGCACACAAGAAAGCGTACCCAAAAGCGTATATAAAAACCATATTCAAGCAACCTCTTATTCCTGATCCCATCGCGTCCTTGATTAAAGCTAGTAGTAGTAACATAGGTGGCATGCTTTTATTGTGTCGAGCTTATCTATGTAGCTAAAAGTATACAGGCTTTGGAAAGGGAGAATCACAAGCAAACAAGCACAACGCACAGCAACAGCCGACACCAACACACTAGAACACCAATGCCCATGAATCTAATCGGCGTGAGCTTCGCCTTACTTGATCTTTAGATCACAGAGATTCGTCAAGGGCTACTTTGGCAACCAAGGTCACAGCAACCATCAGTCAACTGTTGCTTTGGCAACGCGTTTTAGAACATGTGTGAAGACAAGAGTATGTGTATTTAAAAGCGACAAGTTTATTTATGATGATACTAATACTAATACTATAAAGAAGCAGCTGTTGGTTTCCTCGAGTCAAAAGACCAAGTACTCACAGGGATGACCACGAGAAGGTCGCTGCTCAACCATCCCCACCTCTACCTGTGGGCACCAATTCCAGGTCGACAAGGTGCAGTGCCGGAGACACCGCTTTTACCTTTTTTGAAGACTGAGAGAAATAGTTGGAGCCCCCTACAACTATCCCTCAAATCAGGTGCCGGGCCTTGACGCGCCAAAACCTCGTTGGAAAGGAAGGGTAAAGAAAAGAAAAGGAAAAAGGCGGTTCTTTTATAGCCGTTGCTGCGGATGGTTGCTGCGGCTGAAGGAGCGTGACACCAAAATTCCATATATGGGTTGCAGCAGTCATTGCCTTCTTTACACCATGTTCACGATAAAAGACATACATAAAGACACACTTCTTGTACCTTGCGACATTGCTATATGGGGAAGGTACTAATGCGTGCACGGATCGTCAACAGCAAGCAGTGGTGGAGTTTTAGCTGATATCAATCGGAGACACTCAATGGATCCCTTTGTGTAAGGTACAACTTGAAGCATAGCATCATTGCAGCAAAAGTATGCAGTCATTCATGTGTATCACCTTTTCGATATAGGTAAAAGATTTTATGAATTGGGTCTCTTTTATGTATCCATGGCTGCTGTATTTGAATAGATAGCAGGTTGGTATCCATGGCGGCGTTTCCTCTTTTACACAGCACCAACTCAACGACCACTCCTCCATACACTCACTGATGCCGTTTCCATCGCAACAACAGCAACGTCAACGGTGAAACGAAACAACCGTGGAGCGTGTCAAACAAGGATCAGTGACCATGTTGGCTCCTCATTGACCAAGAGAGTATTGCGATCCAACCATGAGTGAAGCAACACTATAGGTATGTGCAAACACTTCTTCCTGCTTTTATCGTACGGCCATAATGATAACAAGATACCGTTCATTCTAGTTCATAAGATACAAGGCAAAAGGAAATGGTACAAGGCGTATCTTATACTTCGACTTATTACATTGGATGATCCCATGGCAACGATCACAAGAAGTGCGTTTACATGGATGCTACTACTGGTAGTAATGGGTCGGCAAAAGCAATATCGAGCACGGCATAACGCAATTCACCAAGGAATTCTGGGCAATGATGGATGATGGAGGTGTATCAAACAACAAGAAAGTGGTAAGTATTTTTACAAGGCACAGCGTGGCTGGATCTATCTTTCTATAGCAACAAGGACACAGTGACAAGATCAAGAACACTTTCGGGCGAATAACTTGTTATCCAATCATGGTCATTCTTTGTTTCAGCGAGATTCCAAGCATGGAAGCAACACTGTAAAGAATTGGATGATTGAACCTTGGTCAAAGGATGATGGTATCCATTATTGTATTATGTAGCTATTAGCATGGTAGTGGTTACGGTTTGAAACATTCCAGAGTCTTAAAGAGAGTCAATAAAATGAGATCAGCACGCTGCTGCAATTGACTGGTGCGAATAGATCATTATTACCACCATCATGATACTGTGTGTAGGATGGATGATGACAAGTAAAAGGAATTTACATTTTAAGCTTCACACATTTTTCACACACAAGGTACTTTCAGATCCTTTGATCATCTTTGACGATGAGCATATCATGCTTAACACGAAAGAGATTCCATACGGGCAGGCATGATGGATCCTTCCCCGCATGTCTATATATAGCGAGGTCCGCCTATGATAGACTGCATGGAGCATGGCGCATTTCGGCGCAAGGCCGCATGACATGTAGCGTTAGCTGAAAGTTGTTAAAGGTGCCGTGGTATGTTCATGCACTCATGTCATATCGTATCACACCCGCTCACTCTTTCTTGAACGTAGTTGATTAAGGCAAAAGCATCTCGAGACCATGAGATAACATCCAACCTCCCTTCAATCCAGAAGCCAAATCCAAGTGATCCACATCTTACACATGTGAGCCAATAGCATGATACCCTTCTAAGCATTATCTTGAATCCGCTAATTTTCATTCAATGAAAAAGTTGAAGAATAGCGAATGTAGCGTGGCGTTTATCAAATAAATGTTATAAAGGCACAGCATTTTCAACTCCGAATAAGGTACAGGTGAATCACATAGAGTCAACAGGGGTAATGGTGCTCATGCTATTCTTGGTTGCTGCGGTCATAGACATCCCTCATCCACGATTGCCAAAAATAGCTGCTGCACGCATTGAGTCGAGTATTCCAAATATCCATGGCAGTAAAACACATTCGACAATGGCCATTCCACCAATCCATCATCATCCTCAGCTGCATCCTTGTGATTGCGATCCATCCCTCCTGCTGATGACGCATCAAATAACCAAAGCAGTATTCCAAGAATTCCCGCAACTGGAGTTGATGCATCCATCCATCATAAACATTGCAAGATCAATAATAAAGAGCCTCTATAGACCACTGATATTATGCATCCTTTCCCATCCTGCTTTTGATCCATCTCTCATACCCATTTTCATCGCAGCTCAACAGGCGAAGGTTGCTTGTATTGCGGGTGTACTTGATAGCTGATATGGGATAATCCATTGGAATGCGTATGTATCAAAGCAAGGTGCTACACGTAAATAAAGCTGGTTCCATACAATGGCTATCTGCTGTTCACGTGAACAAGGCTGCAAGGCAAGCCGCCAGTAAAGAAGACCGTTTGAGCATAATGAAGACCTTGTTAATGGCAACTGCTGGAATTTAATGCTGTTACGTTTGATTGTGGTCGACGAGTGTGCAAGAGCGTGTTGTGTCAAGAGACTCGTGTGTTGTGCTGGAGACTCGTGTGTTGTAGAAGAGCGCACACGCTTATGGACTTCATATTCAGTCAAAGACATCCTGATCAAGACAAGTGCAGGATCGATATGCTGAAGAAGCCGGCATCGTTCGCGGGTGGTGAAGTTGCATACTTGATTGGGGCAACAGTTGAGAATGGGAGTAAAGAGCGCGATGCGGGAGGAGGAAGAGGTGGAACAACAGGCGGGACACCTCTGTATGAATGCATGAACACTGTACATCAAACCTTGATATTGAGATTCTCCTCGAACCTGAAGTTTTCACAAGGTGCTCGGACATGCTGATCAACGTTATTCATTTAAAAACCACAGGCTTCATTGTGAAGATTTAAAATGCGGGGCGGCCCAAATGTAGGAGAGGCGATGAACTGCGGAGCGTAAGAGTGGACGGCCCAACGCCCCGAAGTGCCTGCCTTTAACTTGAAAAATTGGTCAGAAGGGTGCTCCGAGCATGTTGAAAACTTTTTTCTAATAAAAAACTCACGCTCTATTTGAAAATTTGGAATGGGAGCGTCCAAAAAGTTTGAAAGACGGACATTCGCAGGGTCTGCGATTCATTTATTTTCACGTTTGCTGCTCCAGCGTAGCTCAGTCAAATTACTCGGATCAAGAAACTTGAATGATGAAAATGCTCGGCTGGAGCAGGAGAATCGTTCACATGCATTGGTTTGGACAACAATGGTGGAATGGGAGAATGGGCTATTAGCTCGCTATATATGGTCTATTGTGTGGATAGCCATAAAGTATAATCCACTGGTCCTTCCATTCATGCAAACGTAGCTGTGTTACACTAAATACGACCCTCTGCATCTTTTGCTCTGCCAGGGTCCACCTACTTGACAATGAACAAAAAGACCACTCTTCTTATAGCATCACACTTACAAACACAAAAGGTGCCTGTATATCCAAACTTTACAATGAAACGTGGGTTTCTTATTGTTGGCTCGGCTTGGTCAACAGCACCTTGTGTGAAGGTTTCACGTTCAAGGTCGCAAACAGCCCAAAATACTTTTTGGTCGTCGTCGTCGAAGAAGAGGTCGGACCCCAAATAGATCATTATTACCACCATCATGATACTGTGTGTAGGATGGATGATGACAAGTAAAAGGAATTTACATTTTAAGCTTCACACATTTTTCACACACAAGGTACTTTCAGATCCTTTGATCATCTTTGATTTATTGAGCATATCATGTTTAACACGAAAGAGATTCCATACGGGCATGCATAATGGATCCTTCCCCTGCATGTCTATAGCGAGGTCCGCCTATGATAGCCTGCATGGAGCATGGCCGATTCTTATACAAGGCCGCATGACATGTAGCGTTAGCTGAAAGCTGTTAAAGGTAAGCGTGGTATGTTCATGCACTCATGTCACATCGTATCACACCCGCTCACTCTTTCTTGAACGTAGTTGATTAAGGCAAAAGCATCTCGATACCATGAGATAAATGATCCAACCTCCTTTCAATCCAGAAGCCAACCAAGTGATCCACATCTTACACATGTGAGCCAATAGCATGATACCCTTCTAAGCATTATCTTGAATCCAATTTTCATTCAATGAAAAAGTCGAAGAATAGCGAATGGAAGCGTGGATGTTTATAAAGTAAATATGAATAAGGTACAGGTGAATCACATAGAGTCAACAGGGGTACTTGTGTCATGCTGTTCTTGGTTGCTGCGGTCATAAACATCCCTCATCCACTACTGCCAAAATAGCTGCTGCACGCATTGAGTCGAGCATTCCAAATAGTCCATGGCAGTAAAACACCTTCGACAATGGCCATTCCAATCCATCATCATCCTCATCCTCAGCCGTATCCTTGTGATTGCGATCCATCCTTCCTGCTGGTGACGCATCAAATAACCAAAGCAATATTCCAAGACTTCCTGCAACTGCAGTTGATGCATCCTTCCATCATAAACATTGCAGGTCAATAATAAAGAGCCTCTGTGGCCACTGATGATATGCAACCTTTCCCATCCTGTTGTTGATCCATCTCTCTCATAGCCATTTTCATCGCAGCTCAACAGGCGAAGGTTGCTTGTATTGCGGTGTACTTGATAGCTGATATGGGATAATCCATAGGCAAATCGTATGTATTGAAACAGGTTGCTACACGTAAATAAAGCTGCTTCCATACAATGCATATCTGCTGTCCACGTAATGGAAGACTGTAAGGCAAGTTGCCGGGCAAAGAAGACCGTTTAAGACACATGAAGACCTTGTTACCAAGCAACTGCTGAATGAATAAGCTGTTACGTTTGATTGTGGTCGACGAGTGTGCAAGAGCGTGTGTTGTGTCAAGAGATTCTAAAGGTGTCAAGAGACTCGTGTGTTGTAGAAGAGCACACGCCATGGACTTGCCATTCAGTCAAAGACAATCGGATCAAGACACCGTAGGATTGACGTGCGGAGGGCTGAAGAAGCCGACAATCGTTCGCGGGTGGTGAGTTGCATAATGATTTGGGCAACAGTTGAGAATGGGGAGGAAGAGCAAGATAGTGGAGGAGGAAGAGGTGGAACAAATAGGCGGGACACCTCTTGTATGAATGCATGAACACTGTACAACGAACCTGATACACAGAGATTCCTCCTCTCGAACCTGAAGTTTTCTACACAAGGTGCTCTTGGACATGCTGATCAACGCTATTCATTTAAAAACCACAGGCTTCATTGTGAAGATTTAAAATGCGGGGCGGCCCAAAATGTAGGAGAGGCGATGAACTGGTGGGAGCGTAAGAGCGGACGGCCCACCGCCCCGAAGTTGCATGCTTCCAACTTGAAAATTGGTCAGAAGGGTGCTCCGGCATGTTGATCAACTTTTTCTAATAAAAACCTCACGCCTCATTTGAAAATTTGGAACGCTGGGAGCGTCCAAAAGTTTGAAAGACGGAGACATTCCCTGCAGGGTCTGCGATTCATTTTCTTATGTTTTCACGTTTGCCGTTCCAGCGTAGCTCAGTCAAATCAGCTCGGATCAAGAAACTTGAATGATGGAAATGCTCGGCTGGAGCAGGAGAATCGTTCACATGCATTGGTTTGGACAACAATGGTGAATGGGAGGAATGGGCTATTATTTCCATATATATGGTCTATTGTGGATAGCCATAAAGTATAATCCATCAATTCTTCCAATCATGCAAAAGTAGCCGTGTTACACGAACACGAAAACCCTCTGCATCTTTTGCTCTGCCAGGGTCCACCCACTTGACAATGAACAAAGACCACTCTTCATATAGCATCATGCTTACAAACATAAAGGCGCCTGTATCTCCAAACTTCACAATGAAACGTGGTTTTTATTAGACAATGGGCTCGGCTTGGCCAACAGCACCTTGTGTGAAAGTTTCAAGTTCAATGTCGCAATTAGCCCAAAAATATTTTTTGGTCGTCGTCGTCGAAGAGGTCGACTGCCAGAATCAGTTTGGCTGGTGGCGACAATACGAAATCTGGGATTGGCAAGCTTGATCGTGAAACTGCACCCAAGGTGCTGTTAAGCCAAGCTGAGCACATTGCTCTAATAAAAAAACCCCATGTTTCATTGTAAAGTTTCGAGATACAGGCACCTTTACGTTTGTAAGCGTGATGCTATATGAGAAGTGGTTCTGTTCATTGCCAAGTAGCTAGACCCTGGAGAGGCCAAAGATGCAGAAGGACCTCTTTGGGTAACTCAGCTAAAGTCAGGACTTCAGGGACAATGCATGAAAGGTACGCAACCCTCACTTTTATGTCATACATTGGCAGCTAATAGCCACTTTTGTGCATTCCCAACTTTTGTGCATTCTATTGTAGGTGGACGATTCTCCTGCTCCAGACATTCATTTCCATGACTCAAGTAGCTTGATCCGAGCTAATTTGGTTGAGTTACGGTCGAACAAGGATTAACCAGCTGAGACATCCGCACGTATGCTGATGTATGGATTGATGTAATCCCCCTTTGACCGTAGCTCAGCCAAATCAGCTCGGATCAACCTACTTTAATCATGGAAATGAATGTCTGGAGCAGGGGCATCGTTCCCATGCAGTGGATCTCGCAACAATAATGATTGGATAAAAGTGGCCGTTAGCTAGCAATACATGCCTGTTCCTAGATGATCCGTAAAGTAATTATACATTGACCCTTTCATTCATGCAAACGTAGCTGTGTTACACAACACGACCCTCTGCATCTTTGGCTCTCCAGGGTCTAGCTACTTGGCAATGAACAAAGACCGCTTCTCATATAGCATCACGCTTACAAACGTAAAGGTGCCTGTATCTCGAAACTTTACAATGAAACATGGGGTCTTTATTAGAGCAATGTGCTCGGCTTGGCCAACTGCACCTTGTGTGGAAGTTTCATGTTCAATGTCGCAAACAGCCCAAAAAAATATTTTTTGGTCGTCGTCGTCGAAGAGGTCGACCCCTGGATCCAGTTTGGCTGGTAGCGACTTTGCGAAATCTGGGATTGGCAAGCTTGATCGTGAAACTTGTACACATGATTCCTTTGACCCCGCCGAGCACACGGCTCTATTAAAAACCCCACGCTTGTTTGTAAAGTTTAGAGATACAGGCATGTTTATGTTTTACATATGCTGTAAGCGTGATGCTATATGAAAAGAGGTCTTTGTTCATTGTCATGACCTCACTCATGCGAGAGTCAGAGGTGCAAGAGACGTCTTTGTGTAACTGATCCAAAGTCAACACTTCTGGGTAAATTCTATTGGTGGAAAGTGCATGATTACCCTTCCTCCTGTATGCCTTTAGCAAGGTCCGCCGTACGGACATGGTTTGTTCTTATATAAGGTTGCATAGGATAACGTTACATGAAGATCGTTATAGGTAAACATGGTATTTTCTTGTGTCGCATTGTATCACAGCAGCTCACTCCTCGAACATAATGAATTAAGCTTACAATGAACCAAGCATACGTAACAAGCACTATCTTGGGCATCATCATCATCACACTGAATTAATTATCCTTGTAAATCAAGCGTTTGAGAATTGCCTCTGCCTATCATATACCAGCATGCGAGCTAGGAAGTTTCGACGACAAAGGAGCAAAAACGTCTTGATACGATAACGTAAATGATCGAATCTCGCTTTCGGACCTTCACATTCGTCCTTCCCCTCAAACCAGAAACCAACCAAGTGATCCACATCTTGCCGATATGAGCTAAGATGATACAGTATCCCAAGTATTACGTTGAATCCAATCTTCATTCGATGAAAAAGTAGAAGAATAGTATATGGTATTGTGGATGTCTATAAACTAATACTATGATGCATTGCAAATTGATAATATACGGATGAATCACTGTCATTGTATTCTTGGTTGCTGGAGAATAGTTGCTGCATGACTTGCCTTGAGTATTCCAATGTCATCCATCGCTGTAAAACACCTTCCTTCGTCAACGATATAAGTCCATTCGCCAATACCATCCAATCCATCATCATCCTCAGCTGTATCCACATGCCATGATCCATGGTTCCTGCTGACGACGCGAAAAATAACCAACGCAACATTCCAGGATATCCCATCACTGCACTTGATTGCATCCATCCATCAAATCCAATGAGTTGGTTGAAAAGAGCCATGTGATCGCTGCTGGTATGTTTGTTTTTCCATCCGGCAGTTGATATATCTTTTTCTTGGTCATTTTTCATTGCTGCTCAACCAGGTGAAGATAGCTTGTATTGCTGCGTACTTGATAGCTGATATGGCATCATCCATTGGAATCCATATGTGCCAAAGCAAGTTGCTACACGTAAATAAAGCTGTTTTTATACAATGGCTATCTGCTGTTCACGTGATGACGGCCACAAGGCAGGTTGCTGCAAGTAACATGAGACAAAGGAGTGAAGACTTCCCTAATGGTAACTGCTGTCAAGTTTGGTCGTGGCAAAGGAGTGTGCAAGAGCGTGTGTTGTAGTAGAGTGACAAGAATGTGAATGCCGTTTGAGACAATGGAGCGAATAGCTGCTGCTGAAATGAATGCTGTTACGTTTGGTTGGGGTAGAGGATTGTACAAGAGAAAGTGTGTTGTAGTGGGGTGCACACGCCCATGGACTTGCCATTCAGTCAAAACAAATTGGATCAAGGCAATTGTAACGTTGACATGATGGGTTGAAGGAGGACAATCGTTCACAGGTGGTAGTTGTATACTTGAATGGGGCAACAGTTGAGAATGGGAGCAAGAGGGAAGAAGCTGAGAATGGAAGAAGTGGAAATTAACGAGGTAGCACACCTCTTATATAAATGCATGAACACTGTACATCCAAAACTTGATATTGAGATTGCCCCTCTCGAACCTCAAACTTTCACACAAGATGCTCTTGAACATGCCGATGAAGTTGTTCTAATAAAAGACCCATACTTCACTATGAAACGTTTGAACGCGGGGCGGTCCAACTATAGGAGACACGGTGAATTGATGGGAACATAAGAGCGGACGGCCCACCGCGCCGAAGTTGCCCATCTCGAAGTTGAAAATTGGTCAGGAGGTGCTCTCGAGTATGCTGATCAATTTTTTCTAATAAAGACCTCATGCTTCAATTGAAAATTTGGAATGGGAGCGTCCAAAAGTTTGAAAGACGGAGACATTCGCAGGGTCTGTCTTTCAAGAATTGACCTATTCTTTGTTTGGGCGTAGCTCAGTCAAATCCCATCCGATCAATAAAGTTGAATGATGGAAATGTTGGGCTGGAGAAGGAGAATCGTTCATATGCAGTGGAATTGATAAAAGTTTCAAATGAGAGGAAATGGCTGTTACCGGGCGATTTATGAACTCGTCAATTGCATGGATAAAGCTGGGATTGCCCAACTCATATTCAAAACTTGGTGATGCTCACTCACACACTGACGCATTGTCGATATCGATTCAAGGTTATATTTACAAGACCAAGACCATGGTCTTATTCACCTTAGGATTACTGGTAAAGTGGTGGGTGGGTCAAGGCAAACGATAGATGCTTGCCATAACCATAGTTTGGTAAATAAGCTGTTGATTTATGCATGATCAATCATCACGTCTAAGGCATTTCGATTAACAACATGATGTCGTTGTATTGCCATGCATCTCTCTCTTCTATCATGCCACTCGTTGCTTGCTGACACCTTCAGAGCTCAACTTGACGTGAATGCCATGATGGATTATGTATTGGCTTCTCTGTGAGCGATCCATGTATCCCCCCATAATAGTGGTGATGATCCAATTACATAGGTCGTGAAGTCACCGTCAAGGCGAGACATGCGCCATTATGTATTATCACCACCATCTCGATCATCACCACAAGCTTCAATGGCGTCTTCCATTGATCCACGGAATACCATCCATTATTAGCGGCACCTGCAGGAACCGGTGTGAAGCACTATACAAGTGATCCTTGTTGTTATTCTTCAATACGAGTCATATTTAATCAACATTGCACATTTGAGATGCTACATTAGCTGCATTTACATTCTACAGTATCCGTTTCTTTCATATCCTAAATAATACCACGCTATAAACATACGTGTGCGTAAATCATGTCATATCAACGGCTACGGCTATTGCTGCTGTAATCCATCCACGTAAATCCGCCCAAAAGAAAACATATTGACAACATCCTGTGAAACCAGCCGATTATCATGAATAGGTTCAAAAGCTCTTTATTTCATAAACCATAACACCAAAGCAGCAGGAAAGAGCAAACCTGCACCACATGTGCAAACCGATAACTTTAACGGTTGGCTAAAAGGTAAAAAAGAAAGCATTAGCAAACACATGCCATAAGCAATACAATTATCCATCACTTACACTTGGCAACACGTTCCAATTCGTCCTTCTTCTTGATGGCATACGAGTTGGAGGAGCCCTTGGCAGCGTTGATCAACTCATCAGCGAGACATTCAGAGATGGTCTTGACGTTGCGGAAAGCAGCTTCACGAGTCTATTATCAAAGTGCTATTAGCATGTGTGGTTGTTTAAGAGAGAGATGGAGAGAGAGAATGATACATACACCAGTGGTCAAGAGAGCAATAGCTTGGTTGACACGACGAATGGGCGAAACATCAACAGCTTGACGACGAACGGTACCAGCGGAACCGATACGGGTGGAGTCTTCACGAGGACCAGTGTTGATGATAGCATCGACCATAACTTGGATGGGGTTTTGGTCGGTCAAGAGGTTGATGATCTCGAAAGCGTGTTGGACGATACGAGCAGCCATAAGCTTCTTGCCGTTGTTGCGACCGTGCATCATGAGCGAGTTGGTCAAACGCTCGACAATGGGGCACTATGAGGATGATGCCACGTGAGTTGTTATTGTTCCCCCCCCTTCATATCCTACTACTACTACTACTATACCTGAGCCTTGCGGAAACGCTTGACAGCAAAACGACCAGCAGTGTGGGGAAGATACACGTGTTGACGAACTTGAATGTAGTCTTGGAGCGAAATGTCCTTCACTTCAACATCCTCGTACGACCACTTGTTGAAGAGCTTGCGAGAGCCATCGGCGCTGGCCAAAACGTCAGCAGGAAGATTCAATGCAACCATGTTGGCCTGAATGTCGTATAATAGAAATCAAATCCAAAATGAAAACCCATCCATCCATTGGCAAATTGATAAAGTTGATGAAATAAAGAATGAGAATGGTTGTTAGTATTGCATATCTCTTGGATGAATGGATATCCCTTGAGCTATAGGATGGATGCATACCTGTCTAGAAAGAGGTCGTTCATCCAATGCACTCTGCCGAGCTTCATGGGCTGCTGTAGCGGAACCTGAATTTCTCTATTAGGCAACTACATCATCATCCTGAATCCATCAAAGGCTGCAAGCTGCTGCCCATTACCTGAATCCACCGTTTACATGTTGGCAATCTCTTTCCTTGGTATCGCTTGATTTATTCATTTGCATCAATAAACCTACTGAAAGGAACACAAGGGTACAAGGACTTATTTACAGTATTCCCCTCATCATGTTTAAGAGACGACATAATAAATGATGATGGTGTCCATCTCATTCTATAACAATGAAGAGCATGTTCCTTTATACCATTCAACTTTGCAACTTGCCTGAGCTTGTTGATGGTGATGGAATTATCAATTCTCGCCTAAAAGTCATCCATTCCAGATGCGTGGTTGGCTCTTGTCATTCTTGTTTCAGGGGTGTGTGATGTACCTTGATCGCATTTTCACCAGAGATAGCCGTAATGTTGGGTGGCGGTAAGATCAATTTTCCTGATGCACAAGCTAATGACCCCATTCTTCTGTTGTCCTTGGTTACCATGATTGGAAGGTACCGCCCATTCATGCGCACGGGTGATCCATGATCCACATGTGATAATAAGAAGTACTACAATGACCATACCTATAGTGGCTTTTTATTATGCGTCCTTTATCAACGAATGGAAAAGAGCAAGTTATGTAGTATACGTAGCCAAGTCCCTTGGACGTGTACAATGATTAAATCCACATGATCCTTTGAGAATCCCATTATGAAGGTGACAAGTAAGCCAATGGGTGGGCAGCGTACATGTTTTATCAAAGACTGATCATCATCGTTATCGCTCATCACGGCGTCAATCCTTTCCGGGCACCCGAAGCGTTGCAGTTTGTATTACTCCAAGGCTCCCCACATCAATTTCACGTGTTTGAAACGCCCAACAATAACAACCCGTTTCGATCAAATGGCATCTCCCCCAACCCCACATTCCAGCTTGTTACTATACCCTTTATAGCCAAAGAATACTGTTTCCCTACTATAATGAGCATATTTTCGGATGTCTATTGCCTCTATGCTTGTTGTATGAAAGGCCCAGGTTGGATCCTGCAGTATTTATTTGCATCATATGACCATGAAAACAGGTTCACAGGGCTTATATTGACGAAACGTAGAATACACATAGTAGAACAAAGAAACATAAACATAATTGAAAGGGTGTTTGGTGGTGATGGTGGTGGTATGTACTTGTTGACGCTATTCACATGGGTGGTTGTTGTTGTTGTTGCTGGAATGTTGGTGTTAGAGAGATGGTATAAACATGATGTGTGCGTAAATGCTGCCGTTGTTATGCGGAAATGGTGTGATGGATGTTTTCATCATCGCCACCGTCTAGAGCAATGTAGGCCAAGCCCGAGCGCTCCTTGAGAGCTTGCTGTTGTGATAAAAGACGTTGATGAAATTGGAGTTGTTCTTGAAGCTTTAATAGCCGCCTCGATTGATCATCGGGCATTCGGCATGCCATGCGATATTCAAGCGATTTGATTTTTGATTGAAGCCCTCGGTTGCGCTGTTCAAGGTATTTGATAAATTCAACAGCTTGGAAAAGCACATTGCTCTTTGAGTTGTTCATGTTCTTCAATGATGGCACCAAGTCCGTAAGGTCCTTGAACCCATTTCTTATGGTGCTGCGTCGTTTTTGCTCAGACGCAATATGGTTAGCCCGCTTTTCTTCTTCTGATAGTAGCTCACGGCCTGATTTGCGCCGTCTACTACTGCTTGAAGATAACATGCCATGATGGAGTGCTGAAGAGGAGGGGCTGTCAGGCGATGGTGAAGAGGAGGATGTACTTGTATGGGATGGCGACGATGACATCATGTAGCCTGCTGTAGTAGGCGATGGTGGCAAATGGGGCTTTTTGTTGCTTTTGTTGATTGTTGGATAGGGTTGAAAACGACGCTTTTGTTCATCAAGTGACTGGAGAATGGATACACGTCGACGTTCCTCTTCATCATCATCGACAAAAAAAGAGTCAAGGAATCGAGAGAACTCTTGTTGATCCGTTTCATTGAGCACCGATGTCGATGAAGCTGAAGATGTGGATGTGTTGGTCGAAGACGCCCACAATTCATCTGATGTAGGAAATGGGATAGAAAAATCGGGTACACCCATGCTGAACTCAAACTCTGTATGATTGCTTTGTTAGTTTTTCATATTGTATAGGTTGAATGTATGCGTAGGATAATACCTTCAAAGGGAACAGGCTCTTGAAGCATCCATTGATGGTCATTCATGGTGATAGTGATGTGATGATGGTGATGATGATCGTGTCGTGTATGCGAAAGACCTGCAGAGAAATATCGCGTTTGTGTCTCCGCATTTTAAGTGTTTTCACGTGCAAATGTAAACTGCTTGATAGACCTGCTTCTTTGTTGCTGATACGCCAATCGACTCCCACGATTACATCAGTTGCCTTTAAGGGGAAAAGCAAATTGCTAAGGATGTGCTACCAAAATGGCATCGTCCTCGTGAAACGAAATCTTTCTGACTTTGATCTTCTCCACACTTTTTTCTTGTCCTTGCCATCTGATTCGTCTCGAGATCAATGCGTACAACTCCGGTTCTCTTTTATTGATTGTTGCTTCCTCCATATTCGTTGAAGCAAGGTTGAAGCATGCATAATGTGATCATCTTGCTAGAAACAACAATGATGAACTACAAAGGTAATAATCCATCAATGCTTTGAAATGAGGGTCATGTATAGCATTCGACTTGTTGATTAACTTTCCATGTTTCTTCTCTGACGATCCATTTGGTGACACAACTCGCATGCTAAACAATAGACACATCTCCAATAATGAGCATCCTACATCCTTATCTTGCTATGCGTGGTGGACATTTAATTAGTGGGTCGTCATCGTCGTCGGCCTTGAGCTAAAACTTCCTGCTCATACTTCTTTTTTTAGCACGCGTCATCTCCTCATTACCATTTCCCTACGCTTTATGTCACATATGGATTGACTCATACACGTTAACTATTCTGTACGAGTAAATCCTTGGATCGAACCCGTGTAACGTATCCCCTACTATGCCATCGATCATCTCAATGCGTCACTACTTCTCGTATACCCTCTACCCACATGTAATAAAGAATCATCCAAGAATGTACAGTAATTATTGCAAGAGCTGCACCTGCCAATTGGTGGTAGTATCAAAACAAGCAAGGTCAAATTAAGCCCTTTCACGCGTTTTGTCTCGTCATTGGGTGTTCTGCCAACATAAAAAGCTGACAAGTACAAGATCACTAGGAATGACAACAGTGGTAACAACAGCAGGCATGAATGTGAAAAGAATTAAAGGTCTATTGGATCATTTACTACACCAACAACAGCTACCAATTTATTATTACTGCATCATGTAATCAGGGCAAGTGTAAGGGATTATAAGCGAAACAGGTCATGAACCGCCCAAGATCAAGTCATGTCATATTGCTGGATGTTTATGTTCCTGAGACAACAGTGGAAGTACAAAGAAAAGGTGTTGTTGTTGTATCCATGGTAACCACGCGGGCACATGGCTTCGGAACTTGAAGTAGAATGCATTGGCTGGACGAGAAGACACCAGCACATTGGCGGCGGGGACGTATAATACCACTGTACTTCTTCCTCCAATATGCGCTCCATACTTGGTGTGGTTCTTGCGACCTTGTCGCTGCTCGCCCTTGTGGGTGCTCAGGGTGGTGTTCCATTGCGTACCCATTCCATCTCGATGCCCTATATCGGTAATGAACACTTGTTCTCATTTTACGCGTTCCTGTTTCAGCTAACTCGGTTCATAAAGACGATGAACTTCAAAATCGCTGGTTTGACTTTGCAGGCGACGCCATCATTAACACCAATCGACATATCCGATTGACCAGCAACCGTCAATCGCAACAAGGTTACTTATGGTCCAGATTGGTAAAGTGATAATAGTCCAAAAGGAGGTTGACCAAGACGCGTTATTGATTGATCAGCTCTATCATATCCTATAGCCATTGACTGCATCCAATTTCGAAATTGAGTTTGAGTTCAAGGTGGGAGGACAAGCAGGTCATTTGTATGGCGACGGCTTTGCGAGTAAGGATCACATATGCATACATGCATGGATGGCGTTTAGTACAAGGTTTACTTACTCGATTCTGCTAGTGTGGCTTACCAAGGATCGCTTATCCCCCGGACCTGTCTTTGGCTCGAAGGATAACTTTAACGGCCTTGGTATCTTTTTTGATACCTATGACAACGAACGTGCTCATGTATGTACTATGTTGGTATGAAATCGAACGCAACAGGATCCTCACATTTGCAAACTTGATCTCAGCGTCACACGTTCCCTTATATCTCAGCCATGTTGGGTGATGGTTTCAAGTCATATGACAATGACAAGGATGGTAGAACAACTGAATTTGCTGGATGTGCGGTAAGCTATAAAAGAAACAAAGGAATCGATAAACATGTCTTGTTCATGCATCACATTGCTGCTAGGCCAACTTCCGTTCAAAGAGCTTCCCTACCAAGGCCAAATTAACATACTACAAGAACAATTACATTCAATTGGACGTCATGTGGCGTGATGAGGATGAGTGGGATCAATGCTTCAAGGTTTGTGTTTGAGGATATTGACTGTAATTGTGTGTCTCACGTGACTTTTTCAAAGACTTCGGATATCACTCTTCCTGATAACATCTACCTTGGATTTACTGCACATACTGGTGAAGTGACAGGTAATTGTGGGCGGGCGTGTGTTGTATTGCCTTGATGGATATCCTGACACATTCGAGTAGATAATCACGATATTATTGGTATCACCACCAAGACATTGGTGCCCAAGGCCAAGGAAGTACCTGCAGTATGTATTCAACTCTACTAAAGCGATCCATGGCAAGTAGTATTAACTTTTATTGATATAGTCTCCTAAATATGAAAAGAGCAAGTCAAGCTCTGGTGGTGGTTTCTTCTCATTCCTCTTCAAGTTGGTCGCTGCAGCTGCTCTTGTTGGAGTCCTCTTTGTAGCATATCGCATGTATGATAACAACAACAGAATGAAGAACTTCTAGACCCTGAGTGAGTAATAAACTCAAGTGTATTTGCATATCACCCATTTGCCGCATTGTGATTCCTGGGGAATAACGTGCATCAGATGTTAGAAAAGGGTTTCTTGTTGGAGTGAATAAGGCAAACATTTACGTAGCCTACGTAAAAGATGGAGATGAGCTATGTACACCAAAACAAAATTATCCTTTGTTGTTTACGCCTTCAAGATCCATGGTCGATGTTTGTAACAATAATTCCAGTCGTAATGTAGGCTAGACAAGTTTATTGGCAGATTTATTGTATATGCATTTAAAGAGTGTATGGGGGTGCTATCTCTATGTTGTCAAGGCGACGAGGTTGTGCTCAAAAGGGAAAGATTTGGGCTGGCAGCAGGTTGACTTGTGACGTCTGCCGGCCCAAAACAAAGCATCATTTGCGGTACCAGAGTGTCTTTTCAGAGCAGATATTGACTTGTTCAGCAATGGCCACCAGACTCTTGCCCACCACTTTACGCCGTGCTGTTACTCATCGGCAATCCCTTTTGGCAGCAGGTATGCTCTTTTTTTGGGGGGGGTGAACGCATGGTTGTCGTTTGAACTAGGCCACTGATTCTATACGATTAGCCAAACCCGCTTTTCGCGCCACCAGCCGACGTGCATTCACCGTGAGTGCCACCACCCGCATGCAAGGTAAAGAAAGAATAAAGCGACGACCCAACGCATGCTGATAGAAGAATTCAACGTAGCCAACATCAAGGAGGCTGATCCCAACTACAAATCCGGCAACGATGCACTTCACGAGTATGGCCAATATCTCATCTCGGCTATGCCCAAGTATATCCAACAATTCAGTGTCTACAAGGATGAATTGACCGTCTATGTTGCTCCTTCAGCTCTTGAGCCTGTGATGATCTTTTTGCGTGATCATACCAACTGTCAGTTCAAGTCTGTGCAGGATATCACTGGTGTCGACTATCCCTCGCGCGAGCATCGTTTCGAAGTCGTCTACAATATGCTCAGCATGCGCTACAATGCTCGTATCCGTGTCAAGACTTATGCCAGCGAAACCTCCCCTGTTCCTTCCATGGTCCCCCACTTTAGCGTCGCTAACTGGCAAGAACGTGAAGTCTATGACATGTTTGGCGTCTTTTTCGTTGGCCATCCCGATCTTCGTCGTATCTTGACCGATTATGGTTTCGAAGGCTACCCATTGCGTAAGGATTTCCCTCTCACTGGTTATGTCGAGTTACGCTACGATGAAGAAAAGAAGCGTGTTGTACAAGAACCTCTCGAATTGGCTCAAGCCTTCAGAAACTTTGAAGGTGCTTTGTCACCTTGGGAAGCTAACGGTAAGTGTATGCAAGTGTGTATGGGATAATAGGATAGGAGAGAGAAGATTCATTGTCATCATTGTTGTTATATAGGTCCTGGTCGTGATGATACTCCACCCAGCCAAAAGATCGAGGAAGGTTCTGACAAGGACAATGAAAAGAAATAGAGAAAAACGTGTCATCAATAATAAACATTATCCACCCAATCAATCGAATACAAAGAGAGAGCATGAATACCATGGGTAGACACTCTCCCACTTGGGAAGCCATCATTTATTGATATGACCTTGTATAATGAACCATTTTACTACAAACAAAGAGAGGGGAAATAAAGCGGTGCACTATTAATACCACACCCGTGACCTGGATCATGTAAAGCGCGCCATTTGTATTCCAAAAGAGGATTCTTTCCTTTCGCATATCCATGGATATCATCGATGACCACTCGTTCTCCTTGGGGCAAGTCTACTCCAATCTCGCATGTACAACAACAATAACAGTATCAATGCAGGTCTTTGGAACCGCCTCTTTCTCCAGCCCTTGAAAATGAACCGACTGGCTTGACTACTACCACCACCAACAAGAATGAGTACTATCAAGTCGCGTTATCGATCCAATAGAACCTCTCCTAATCTCACATTGTATTTCACATAGACTATGCTCGCCATCCAACCTCGCATCGACTGCCAACTACGTCAACATTCTTTTAACAGCACACAACTATCCTGCTCCACTGATCTTTGACAGCAACAACGATCAAGACACCTGCAATATTGTCAACTGTTTATATACACTCCTTAAGGACAAACAAGTACGACACTACCACGAGGAATAGGGGGGATGGTTTCTCATAGATACTATCTACGTAGAGAGATGATCATCATCGTGCAGAGTTGGAGCGTCGAGTATCAGAGCTTGAACAAGGTCAACAAGAGCTGGAATCCAAGTTGGTAAGAGGATGGATGGGGAAAAAAGAAGGCAACGTGATATATTGAAAAGACTTGTATCTAGGAAAAAAGCCGGCAGGATTTGGATCAAAGCAGGCGAGAGTGTATACAATTAAAGGCCAAAGTCGAGTAAGTGGTGGAGGTACTAGGCAAAGTAGACATTTGGAATCATTGACTGTTGCTTGGTTACCAATTAGTTCGGCAAACAAAAAGGTCAAAGCAGAGGCTGATAAACGGCGAGCCATCACGACAGAGTTAACACAAGCCAAACACAACATGCAATATATAAAGGCGCAGTATGCGGTAAGAAAAAGAAGAGGCAGTACGCTCGATGTATGGTCTATTGACTTTATGTCATAGCATGATACCCGCAAACATGAACAAGAACAAGCAAAGACCCGAGAGCGATTATACAAGTTGATGGATGAAAAACAAAAGGCAAATGTGCCCTCCATGGTGATCAATGATCCTTTTCCCGGAAGTGCGAGCTACAGCAAGGACTCTGAAGAAGTATCTGAGGTAGGAGGAGATCGGCGATGGTTGATTAAGGGTAAGAGTAAATGGCTGATGAGGGTAAAATAGGAGCGGGCCATGTACACAGACCTCTTGAGGAAAAGCAGTGATCGTGAAAAGAGCGCATTGAGAGAAGCGGATACCTTCAGGAAGATTGTCGTCGACCTTTATAGCACCGTATCGGATCTGCTTTCTCGGCAAATAAGGAATTACAATGACACATTTCCTTCCACAAAGGTAAATTAGGATGGGTGAGTGACAAAGGATGAATGGATATTGATTGTTGTGTATATAGAATGACAAAGGGGAACGTGATTATCCACTATTGCAGTTGCCATTGGAGATTGCAGGATCCACAGCTATTGATCGTGTCCATGATCTGCTGGCCAGACTCAAGGAAGAATGGAATCGACAAATTGACATGCGCAAAGTATACAGCGAAGAAGATATGGCAGAGAAGGATGAAATGATATCACGATTGGAAGAAAGCAATGATGAACTGGTGGAAACGTTAAGTATGGATCATACATGGATGTTTGGGTCATAAGCGTGTAACTCATTGTTATCCACACAATAGAAACGTGCCTGGAAGCATGCGATCGAAAAGTGCAAATGTACATGCGATTTACTGACGGAGCCTTCTTTGACAACACCCCTCCCAATGCCAATGTCGAGCTTTCTGAGTATGTCTTGCTATTGACTTTGCGGGTAGTTTTTTTCTCACAATGATGATGTAGTTCAGAGTCTTCTGTGTATGAGGATGCAACTTCTGAAAACAAGCTACGCCAACTCTTATCAAGAGCCAAAGCAGAACAACGTAAAGTAACCGAAGCTGCCATCAAATTGGGTGATGACCGAAAAAAGCTAGAGGTATGTGTATCATGGTAATGCATAGACACGGTACTCATTTACTGATAGGCGGAACGTTGGGCATTTGATGAGATGAAACGCACATCGCTTATGCAAGATTTATTATCAGGGGATGACCAAGATTTGTAAGTATCAGGGTAGAGGATCACGTGAGGAAGTGCATGAACATTCTATTCATCTCCATCATGTTATTAGACCAAGGAATCGTCGACATAGTCAAATCTCAAATAACAACAACAATCCAAGGAAACGACATCGAATAGCCAATAATGATCCACTATCACCACTACATCCAAACCTCCCCACAACATCACCATCATCATATCGAGTATAAACTTGCATTTGGATAGTAATAAAAAAAGTCGATTGGTTTATAACTGCTGGCTCGAGTTTTTATTTTCGGCTTAACGGAGACGACGGGCTTCACGTTCAGATTCCAAGAGGCACAAAATGTCATTCTCACGAACGGGACCCTTGACGTTACGAATGATGCTGCGGTGGGTGTCGTCCATGAATTCGACGCGGACCTGGGTCACACCACCACGGGAGCCGGTACGGCCAAGAACCTTGATAACACGGGCGAGCTTAACAGGCTGCTTTTGAGCGTCCTATCAATGTCAAAAAAAGAGAGACACAATGGAGTTAGTGATTGCTGTACTATGATGTTGGATATTCATCCATCCCGTTTTCGGTTTCATCCATCCTTATTTTTGTTATCCATCCATCGCCATCATCCATCATTCGCATGATTGCAGCTCTTTGCTACATCCACAAAAGTATACGTACCATGATGACTGTAGCACGTAGATAAGAGAAGGAGCCTCGATTAGGGAGCTTGAAGCAACGGTCAATGCTCCCACTTCCCAGTTGAGTCTGAATTGATTGGATCAGCCTTTCTGACAACTTGTCCAACAACCGCCACTGCTGCCCTTACAATTAGAAATTTCATTCACCCACTCTCTATGAGAAGACATGAATAAAGATTGTAATGGAGAAATTCATACATGATATGCAATGACGACATTTATAATGGCCTGCTAGTTGAAGGTATATGCATCTTCTATTATACATGAGTAAAAGCACAACTACTAGTAATACATGTATCTACTATTTCTTTTCTATCTCGATAATGTTGCCAATCTCAGCCTGCCGTTCCCACCATCGTACAGCACTCATGACTCTTGTTTTCCATAAGGCATTTCCTGCAACGATATCCTTTCCACCCCAAACACATTGCTTGATAGTCTTGATAGCATCCTTTTGACCAATGTCATATTCAGACTTGTATTTGGGCATCAACGTTTTCTTCATGAGCGTCAAGCGCACCATTTCCTCGATTGTGAGCTTCTCTTCCATCAATCCAAAGAGGGTCCATACACGGCCTTTTTTCAAAAGCCATGGCTTCATCACGTAACGGTAAGGACGACCGACGTATTGCAACCGGGTGGTCAAATTGTGATGACTTAGACGCAATCCAACACGGCATGATTGATGTACAGGTTGGCTGTAAGGAGTCGCCTTTTTCTTGAGGTATAAACGATTCTCTTGTGTCCAACAATCCCAATGCTCATCAGCCAAATCAGCTGTCTTCAATCCACCAAGGCCCAAGAGGATTTCATCCACAAGTAAACTAGGTCCTTCAATCACTCGTCCAGTTTCCTTGTCCTCCACAGCACGAATAAGCAGGCCACCAGTGCTATTGTTGATTGCTTTTCCAACGGTGATATCAACCCCTTTTCTTGATCCATTGCGAAGCGTACTTGACATGCCCGCCCGATGAAAGAACTATAACCCCATCAAGGAGATCACATGACCCACGATTAGCCTACCAGCAAGCAGGAGGATGCATATCAATGTGTACAGCTTACCCAATAGCCGCTACGTTTTTGAAATGGGTGTGCATGGACAAAGGGATCAGGATGGCCAGGTGCATTCAAATAAGCTTCCACTTCGAGCATGTCGTAATGCTTGTCTCCAATGACCAAATCGTACTCGAGGAGCATGCGTCTTCCAATGCTATGCAGTTGTTTCTCATATCCGGTGTTGGTATCAAGTACAAATAGATCGTCCATAAGATAAAATGATAGAGAGATGAAAGAACAATGAGTGACACAAGCAGCTGCTGCGGGAATCTTGGGTCCGGAAGAAGCCGACGATCTCAGGTCAATGTCAGGATTGGCGCATACAGCAGTAACAAGTTCGGAGACCCATTTGTGACACCATGCAATGTACCACTACTACTACGTACCAATAAAAGTCATCGTCATATTATTCCTTTGGGCCAGATACGTAGGGTAGACAATATTGTACTCAACTCCATTTGTTGATAAGCCCATTTTCATGTACCATAGCGTCACCATAAAGGATGTTGCCACGGCTTCTCGTATATGTTTCGGAGAGCAGACATTATATGCACAACAATGGAAGAAAAGAGCAAATAGTAGCCTTATTCCGCTTTATTGCACAGCTATTCATATTTCATCATACAAGGAGGGTGATCCACATTTGCCAAGATTGCCGTAAGTAATCCGTACTTAGAAATGGACATTGATAAAGCCCTTCTTTATATATATGTACTACGTGCTTTTAAAAGAATCCCTGCCATAATAACCCCTCCATTACCCAGTATCATACACATTAGGCTTCACCTTTTGTAAAACCAAAGCACCCACCATCAACGAGGAAGTGATGTCGGTCTAAGATCCTCATATGTATATATGCAAACACCACATATTCAACATGTATCGCTATAAATTGAATACAGGTACCAGACGGCAAGTAGAAACAGAAAAGATGAACATGTTATCTTTCGCCACAAATGCAGCACATGACATGCTTGGAACGGCAGGAGGTCGATCAAAGAAGCACATTATGAGAGCCATACACCGAAAGCATCCAAACGTTAACTACGCCAATTAAGAAGGAAGGCATCATCGCTACAAACATAATACATGATGCGCTTGTGATGAATATGGGTGTATTGTCATTTTCATTTAAAACATTTGATTCAACTTTGTTGGAAGTGAGCCGGTATCCACCACGCTGCGTCGATCCACAGTGAAAATGACAACTGCGACCGTATCTACACATAGTCCGCCAAGGTCAAAGAAGGGGTTCTTGCATATTTGGCGTCGCAAGTCTACGCCACTCCTTGGCTAACCAATATCGTTTATGTGTACTGCATTCCATCATGGGTCTTTATGCTCGGCGTTTAGCATCATTATGTAGATAAACCCCCCCTAAGTAAAAGATAGGAGAACAGAAAATATAAATAGAGGAGCAGGATTTTCTTGGTAATTCCTACCTACACGACAATCCCACCTCATCATACTTTCAATGAAGTTCTCTGCTGTGCTAGCGCTTGCCATTTCTGCTATCCTTGCCACTGCCAATGGTGTTCCTCCTCCTGAAAAGTCACTTGCCCCAGGACAGCAATGTAGCGATTTCCACAACAAACAGGATGAGTGCGACGCATACGATGAATGCTTTTATGACGATGGTGAGTAAGCTGTACAAGAATACATGTTGATATCTTCATTTAACACCTGCTATCTTGAAGGTGACGGAGCATGTGTGTATATCCAAAGCGCATCCGATCATTGGTAATGCAGCGGAGGCTTTTATGGTGGATCATGATAGTAAAATAAATCGTATAACGTGTTTCATCCCATCCTATATAAACACCATCCCTGTATTGGAGGGACATGACCGAACCATTGGTCTAGGTGGGCGTGTGAAGACATAGTATTGGATTGAAAGGAATAGGGTGTGTGACCAATCCCCCTTAGAGCTGCTACGTAGAATGAAATTGGAATCGCTCTCGGTGGTTCTTTAATGGCGAGAACGCTTTGTGTCGTTTAATCAACCAACGTGTGTTACTAATTGATAACAAAGCACTGAAATGTTGTGATGATGCACGGTATACTTTGAATGGTATGCACATTGCGTGAACGAGCAGGATCCTATTACTGCTATCATTTATTAAGCCGTTAATCAAAGAGTGTGATGTCGTGTGGCATATGCGAGTGACAAGAAATGGATGAAGAACAGCAGTAGTAGCACAACAAGCAATGAGAACAAAAGCAAAAGAGACATCTTTCTTCAAAAGGGTATGCGATTTTATTCGTCTAAAAGAGGATGTCGTCTTTGCCTTGGGATTGACTGGCTTTGATAGTTTCTACATCGACACCATGTACAATGACATTGCGTAACCTATCCAACCGTTCTCGCTGTAACTGGAGCATTTCTTCCATATCCTCTTCTTCTTCCATCACCACGTCGTTTGTTTGATGATCATTGTCACGCTGGATATCTTCCATCGCGTCGTTGTCAGTAAGATCCACGTTCGAAAGGGTCAAATCAGTGCCCATATCTTCATCGGGTGCTGTGGATACGGTGGCATGATTCGCTCCTGATTGTGATGCATTTTGGTCCTGTTGCTCGGGTTTTTGTCGTTCAGCCAATTTTTGTTGTTGCCAATCCAGCTGTAATACGCGTTTGGATTGTTCCTAGTAGAAGATCACGTTAATTGGAGGCGGGAGAAAGAGAGAACAAGCATACCAGGATATAATAGATTTGGTCACACACGGTCTCAAACTGATCGCATTTCTCTTGAAGCTTGTCACTAAGGTGCGTAGGGATATTCAAAGACCCCCTCTCAAGTTTGCTGTTCCCAAGTTACTTCAAACTGAATGCCAAGCTACGAATGTGTACATGACTCACCTGTTCTCCATGGCAGAAAAGTGATCAAGGATACGTGCTGCTTGTTCCAAAACGTCCTGTTTGCAAATCGTGTGAGCCAACAATGACCGATCAAGACACGCCAACATTGCCATTACGTACACCACCGAGGGACTTGTGTAGAGTGACGAGCTCATTCTGAAGAGGACGCTGTACTTGTTTCTGTTGTCCTAGTCGCATAGTTGTTGTATGTGTGTCGTATGTATCGGGAAGAGGTGTAGTGCGGTTACTCCGAGCCTGACAATGCTCCTTTTACGCCCCCATCATATCATCACAATGACATCCCCCAAAACACAATCAATACTTTTACCTGCTTGGTAATAAAAATGGCTATTTGCAACATGTCGCTTGAATCATGTAATTGCTGCTTACAGTGTAATGAATCATGTGATTACTGCCATAGCAACGTTGCTGTGCAACCACAAATCTCATCACGTAAAGCCTTGTTGAACATATGCATTGGCATGGTCGGCTTGAATTGTGCGAATCCATGAGCCATATGATATAGCACATAGCAACAAACTCTTAGCTGATGAATTGAACGTGCCTTCCAATCGAACCTTTCATCATAATACACCCTCATGTTATATATAAACGATCCCCTTTTCTTTGCACATTGTCCACAACGAAAGAAATGAGATGCTTAAATGATAAATGTATTTCCATTGAGATGAAGTTGACTACATAGAGCAAACCTGCAATCCAGTACAAGCGGGATGGTGGTGAGCAAGCGTGGAGACGACATCTTTTGATTGGCTGTGGTATTCAATGGCAGAAAGCGTAGCCTGGCCAAGTTTCTCGTGACGTCTAACAATAACTAGAGCTTTCCTATACAAAAGGTAAATGACGCACAGCTGAACATCTCCAACAAGCCATTGCTTACAGAAGCGCTATACACTAGATCATGTCGTGGAATTCCAAGACCTGGGCGTGGGTGAAGAAGTACTTCTCTGTTGTAAGTGGACTCATGAGCCATGCGACGTTGTTTTTCTCTCCTTTTCGTTCTTGTCAATGACCAACCCCATTGTAGAACCCTCTTTCGACCGATGGTATGCCCGTTGTTGGCAAGTACCGTACTCCTGCTGTTGGGTAAGTGCCGAATGAAATAAGAACGAACGACCCTGAATCGATGTACTTATTGTGTGTGTGCGTGTGCGTGTGTTTATCTCTATGTGCATTTCAATCCTATCAGATCGCGTCCCGAGAAATACGTGTATCCCAAGTCTGAGGCATCCAACTTGAGCAACAACTACTACTTCCAACGTGATGTTCGCAGAAACTATCCTCGTCTTGCTGTCTACTCCCAGGACAAGGTTGCTGGTTTGCTCGAAGGTGCTTCCACCAAGGCCAGGTAAATCATTGACTTGTGTAACATAACCAAGGAAGGTGGCTAACATTGTTATTTAGCAATGCTGCCGAGGGTCAAGCCATTCAAGCTGTTGAAGCAAAGCCTCTCACTGAAGTCCTTGCCAACCGCCAATTGTACAACAAGCAACGTCTTGCTCCCACTCCCAACTGGGGCCGTAAGGTTGTGTGGAAGGAATCCGAAGACTTTATCCATCCTGGCGATCGTAAGTAATGCAATGCTTGATATACATGGATGGGTTTACTAATATGTACATGTCATTTTAATATAGCCAACTTCCCCATGCGTTGCTACACCACCGTTTAGATCTTGAAATAAAACAAAAACACAAAGGGAATTCATCTTTTCGGCCTTTTTTGCTATTTGTACCTTGTCTCTTGCTGCACAATGTTGCCATTGTTTTGGATTGCTGATATCAATAGGCTTGGGTCATTGCTGCTTACGACACTCGAATATGCATATCACTCTAGAGCATAAATGATAGCCTGAGAATAGCAAGTCTCCTTTGTAATGAGCACAATAAAGGGTTTGTAGTAGAGGATTGGATAGGATACCATGTTGGCTATTGGATGATGAACATTATGGGCTTTTGGCTATCGTATTTGATATGACGACAAGATATGCATCTTGAAGAATAACAATGGTTGTGTCGTCTGGGTCCTAAAAATCAAGGTCATTGTATCCGATGATGGTGCTGCGTCATTTACACTTTGGGCGTTTGATCTTTATTTGAAGGCATGAATGATGCCGATTGGTCTTTCTTCCGAAAGAGAGGCATGTTGCGATTGAACCAATCATCTCATCAATGATAGCCAGTGCACCATCACCTTTTCCTTTTCTATCCTCCGTCAATGATCCGTCATGGTGGAATACGTATGCTGCCCCGTAATAATAACAATGAACGTTACGATGCAATCCCCTTGTCGTCTTCCTGAAATCCAAAAAGTAGTATGGATTGCGCATCACTCTCATCTTTGTTAGCAGGATGATGGGTTCATCGTGTATAAAAGCATGCCCATTTGTTAATGTAATCAATTTCATCAATGCATTATCTTATCCTCGGACGAACGTATGAGATCCGCGATTTGATGCGGTAAATGGATGCCAAGTATCCTCATCAGGGTGGTCTAGATGATATGCAAAACCCCAACTATCGATGGGCGGATCGAGAAATTGAGATGAAAGTAGTACAGGCACAAATGGATTGTGGAGCGTAACGTTGTCGCTATGCTCTATCTTTTTTTCCTCTTGGTGCTATACTGTGGCACAAACCAGCTCCGTAGCAGAATTTAATAACGAGTAAAGTTTACACTGTACAAGCACGTGCAGCACATAATATATCGATCATAGCTCACAGCTTGATGGTTGTCCTTTTTGTGGTGTATGAAATAGAGATGGCCCCATTGTGCTGCATGCAACTAATGTCGTGCGTATGTTATGCAAACTGCATGTTGTATGTCGGGATCTATGTACCAATGTCAGACAAAGGAGGGAGCGAGAAAAGGGGAAAGGCATCCGGTTCGGGAGGTCCGGGTGGCCTGTGTTGAGCAAGATCATCAATAACATCAGTGGCACCGTAATATGTGTGTTCTCGTGAGCCAAGGCAACACGTAGCACCTGCTAGAATTATTATTTCACATGACACAGCTTATCAATGCCATACGCCTAATTCAATCATAAAACCCATGTTTACATATACAACAATCTCTCAAATGCTATAATGTTTATACCGTGACAATGGGGCTATGCATGCTATAGATGCCTACAACAGCGAGTGAGTGGTTCGCAATTGAGACGGAGCGTAAAGCAAAATGCAATCGGTTTCACCATAGCAGACGCGCGTCTTTGTGCCCCTTGGGCTGCACCCCGTTTTTGGGCGGGCGGAGTAGAACAACAGCGATCCCTGTTTAATGAAATGAAAAGTCTATTTGCCACACTTTTACATCAGAAAGCATTTAATAAAGGCACGAAACCCATTGAACTTTTCTTCTCCATGAAAAGTTTTCATTGCTTAAATGTCAATGTGTGAGAACCTGTCAAGTTTGATGACACGTACTCTTACAAAAACAGGAATCAGGGACCGTTATGAGGATGATCAAGGCTAACCATAAACGCAGAATACGCAGACACGGAAATTCATACATAAGTCATTGTGTAACAATTTAAAGTGACACGGCTCAAATTCGACAAAGGAAGCCTTTTGATCAGCAAACAAAAGGGAGAAAAAATAGAATCGCGGTTTTGTTGTCAACTTTAATGGTATGCTGGTATTGAATGTATGTACATGGCATCAAACTTTAGCATTCAGCTTTTTTCTATATAGCCAAGCAGTAGTTGTGATGTATACATTTTGACAAGCAAATTTCACATGTTTCCACGCTGATGGATTTGGCAACAAAGTTGACAGATAAAACCTTATAGTTATGGGAAAAGCTGTCATCAATCATCAATAAAAGGTTCAAAAGAAGAGAGTCGGTGGGTAATTCACATGGAGGGACAAGGACTAGCGATTATTGGCAAGACCATCGTGCTTGGGCAATTGGATTTCTTATTCAGACATTGCTCCCCGATCCTAAGGTGATGGTTACGCTTGCGTAGAAAAGGAAAAGAAAAGAGTACATATAAAGAATAGCTCCCCACGTCCCTCGCGATGGACGCCTATTTTCGCCCTCTTCTCAGCAAGAAATCCAAAAACCGCTTTCCCCACACGTTCAATTAAAGGCACCTTTCTCTCCCCTCTTTGTTACGTTCCTTTCCCGCTTTTTCGCTTGTTGTATAAGCATCTTTACGTTCTTTCATATTACAATCGAGCCACACCTTTCCTTCCTTTCCGCACAACATGGCCGATCATGAAGCAACGCGGGGGCTTGCTGTAACTGGCGATATTCCACAACAGCAGCAGCAGCAGCATCATGCTTATTCGGATGAGCCGATCAACAATGAATCGGGTATCCAGAGCAGCGTGCTCGAGGAGTATTCCGAAAAACCACCTCCACCACCACCTGCACGATTTTACAAGAAGAAAAAGTATTGGATCATTTGCTCGATCTTGACGGCCATCATTGTGGTGGTTGTCGTCTTGCTTATTGTCTTTGTCTTTTTCCCAATGATCGCACAATCGCTCATGAACCAATCCGGTATCGACGTTGGTGGTGCTCAGATCACGTTTAATCCACCCTCGGACAGCAACATGCAACGTCGTGACGAGCAACAGCAACTCAACATGAACACATCCTTCTACATGTCCATGAAAAGTCAGCTTAGCAACACGGGTCCTTTCCCTGCTACTCTCAAGTTCCATAACCCAATTGATGTCTTGTACAATGATACATTGCTTGGCACTATCACCTTGCCTGATGGAAGCATCTCCGGTGGCAAGGGTGAACTTGATGCTGACACTCCTTTCATGATCACAAACACCACCTACTTTGCTGCATTCTCCAAGGAAATGTTGGCCAACGATGAATTCAAATGGCGACTCAAAGGCAAATTGGATATTACTGCATTGTCAAGGTAAGCAGCATCATGTCTCTTTTTTATTCATTGCTATTGCCAAATGCTAACCTATCATCTTTTATAGAACTGCTACTGTTGATTTGGATAAGGAGATCTCCATCCCTGGCAAGTTTTTATTTTAAACGCGTGTGATGAGCGTACGTGCCATATCAAAGAATACCATGCTAACATCTATGTGTATCTTTTAATTAGGTATGGGTGGTTTCCCCAATGTTACTATCAAGTCTTTTGAAATGCCTGGTGATGATCCCAATGGCGGTATCAAGGTCGAACTTGGCACTGTGCTTGTGAGTCCTTCGCCTGTTGGTGTGCAACTTGGTACCATCCAAATGCAAATTGGATACGATGGCGTCAATCTTGGTTTGGTGTCTGCCGATGATATCACTTTGTCTCAAGGTGATAATGAGATCAAGCTCAAGGGTACTCTTGTTCCCCAGACCGATGAAAACGCACTTACCAAGGTGGGCACTTTGTTCTCCAACTATGTGGGAGGCAAAATGTCGCAAACCCAAGCAACTGGTGTATCTGCCGCTCCTGATGGCACCAATTCCATTGGCTGGTTATCTGAAGGTTTCCAATCGGTGCGTCTTAATGTGGGTCTTGGTGCTGGCAAGCCTTTGGATATTATCAAGTCCGTCGAATTGGGCTACTTGGATCTCGTCTTTGACAAGGACAAACCATACTCGCCTCTTTTGACAGCTCCCAATGTCGTCGCCGGTTTCCAGATTCCTTTTGGTTTCTCCCTCAACATCACCGAGGTGAAGCAAGACTTGCAAATGGCCAACAATGACACCGGCAGTTTCGCCACCATTTCGGCTCCATTTGTTCCTTCTGACAGCAATCAAGAGACCGGTCAACTCAAGTTCCCCATGAACAACGATTCCATCGTGGCTATCGAGGGCAAGGAGAATGACTTTAATGGCTACACCTATGCATTGACTGCCCAAGAAGCTTACTCTTTCCAAGTGCTTGGTGAAGCTACCACAAAGACGCAGACTCCTATTGGCAACATTACTCTTGGTGGCATCAACCTCAATGTATCGACCACGTTGCATGGTATGCAATTCCTCAACAGCACGCCCACGCTTATCAACAGCTTGGATGTCACGGGTGGTGAGAAGGATCACATGAATCTTGCCATCAATGTCACTATGGGCAACCCATCCGATTTCAGCATCTTCACGGGCGATGTCAGCTTTGATATGAAATCCGACAACACCAAGTTGGGCACTGTGTATCTCAACCAACTCAAGCTCAATCGTGGTGATAACACAGTCATTGCAACCGCTGCTTTTGATCCCAAGAGCTCAAGTGTTGGTCAAAACTTGTTGAGCAGCTTCGTCATGGGCAAGGACAATGGTGTCAATATCGCTGGCAATGATCAATCCACTCCTATTGCTTCGCTTGCTGGTGCTCTTGGTGCTATCTCGATTGATTCCACATTGCCTGGTCTCAAGGCTCCTCTTATCCAAAGCTCCAAGTTGACGGTGTTGAATGACACTCTCAAGACCGGCATTGTGAACGTTCAAGTTGCTATTGCCAATCCTTTCTCAGCCAATCTCAGCATCACTTCTGTCAAGTCCGCTGTCACTTATTCGGGTATGCCTGTTGGCAACATCAACCAAGATATCAGCAACCAGCCTTTCAACGTCCCTGGCCATGCTACCGCTGAATCGCAAGCTCTCAACATGAACATGAATTTGGAGCCTTCTGCTGTTGCATTGTTGTTGCGTGATTTGGCTACCAAGATGCACCTTGACACTCGTCCTTTGGATGCTTTGTTGACCATGGGTGGTTTCCATATCAAGGGCCAGGAACAAATTTCCGCTGATCCTAAGCTCTTTGATGGCTTCAACATCTCCAAGTATGTCATGGATGCTATGAAGGCGCTTGCTGTTGATTTGCAACTTGAGTCCGGTCTCACCATTGGCGAGTATGTCAACACCTTGCAATTTGCACAAAACAATGTCACCACCATCACTGATGAAACTGTCACGGGTCTTATTCCTGTTGTTGGTCAGCCTATTGTGCAACAAATTGTGGATGGTGCCAAGCTTGGCTTCAAGACGATCACTCTTTCGGAGCCCACTGATAGCAGCTTCAAGGTCCAAATGGTTGGCAGCATCACCAACACCGGTCCCATGGCAGCAAGCATCAGCTTCCCTCAACCTTTGACTGTTTCATGGAAGGGCAAGGAGCTTGGCAAGGTTACCATGGAAACCATCAACACTCAACCCAACGTGGGTGCCGAATTCAATGTCAGTGGTGATTTCTCTATTGCCGACAGCAACTACATGGGCGAATTTGCTGCTTTCATGATCAACAATGACGACTTTGAGTGGAACATTGTTAGCAACCAAGGTGTCGCTGTCGATGCTATTGGATACAACTTCACCAACATCAACATGACCAAGAATGTGTTGCTCGGTGGTGCCAAGGCCTTCAAGGATTGTGTCTCTATCACCAAGTTTGATTTGCCTGCCAACGACCCTGCTGGTGGTATTCAACTCATCACTCAAACGGTTATCAAGAACCCTAGTCAAGTTGGCTTCAACCTTGCTGGTGCTGGTTTCGAATCGTACTTTGGCGATGTTTTGCTTGGCCCACTTGCCTCGAATGGCGCTGCTGTGTTCCCTCCTCTTGGTACAAGTGAGATGCAAATGAAGGGTCGCTTGATCAAGCAAGATAGCCAAGAAGGTTTGGATGCTATCACCGAGGTCTTCTCCAATTACTTGGCTGGCAAGAACTCCACGCTTGAAGTCAAGGGTGTTTCTGGTTCTGGACCCAATGGTCAAGTTGGATGGCTTACCACAGGCTTCAAGAGCATTGATATCAAGAATGTGATCCTTCCTGGTCCTGATCAGGTGCCTGAGCTCATTCCTTCCATCACTTTGCATGAAATGGAACTCGACTTCACTGTTGCTGATTATGCTCCTCTTATGAGCTCCAACTTGGTCAATGCCCAACTCAAGAATCCATTTGGTTTCCCTCTTGCTGTTTCGTCTCTCAACATGGAATTGGATGCCTCCTATCAACACAAGACCGCTGCTCACATGGTTGTTCCCGATGTCGACGCCACCACCGATGCCTCTGGTCTTATCACTACCGCTTTCAAGGATGTGCCTTTTGATGTCTATGATGATGGCCAAACCACCTTCAACAGCTTCACCAAGGCTCTTACTGAAAGCAGCAATGTCACCTTTGGCATGAAGGGCGCAGCCAACTCTGTTGCTGATACCGCTGTTGGATCTCTCAAGTTGAGCAACATTAGCTACGACATTGATAGCTCAATTGCTGGTATGTATGATTGTTTTATGCTTGTATTCTTTTTCCTCACACATTCCTTTCTTTTTCTCTTTTAGGTTTCAACAACTTTGATGGCAAGACTACTATTTTGAAGCAAGTTGTCACTGGTGGTACTCCTGATGTAAGTTGAATGAGCACACGTGACTTTATTCATGCACACTTTACTCATTCTATTGCTTTATATAGTGGATCGAGGTTACATTGACTGTCGCATTCAACAACCCCTCCAACATTACTATTACTATTGGTGACCTTACCTTTGATTCCATCTGGAAGGAGAAGGACGCTAGCATTGGTCAAGTCTTTATGAAGGATATCGTGATCAAGCCTGGCAACAACACCTTTGATTGTATGATGCACATGATGAACAAGGACCACAAGGACTATGTTGATGACATTGTCAGTATCTACATGACCAATGCTCAAGCACCCTTGACCATTTCTGGTACTCCCGAATCCACTGCCATCAAATCGATTCAGGATGCTCTTTCGACTGTTCGCCTTGATACGATCATGGCTGGTATTGATAGCCATTTGGTTGAGCGCACCGATGTCACTGCCAAGGTTGCCGTTATCTTTACCCACAAGGCCGAGACCACTGTTACCTTGAACAACCCGCTTGGTACACCCTACACCGTCAAGAAGGTTGAGGCTGAGATTGTTAACCCCAATGATGGCAAGCCATACAAGATGGGTACTATTGACTATGAGCTTCCCGATCCTGTTACTGTGCCTGCTGGTGGTCAAGTCAAGACCGATTCATGGCCTGTGGATATCGATGCTAATGCCCTTGAATTGCTTGGTCTTTTGGGTAATGGCGAAATCACCATTGATATCACTCAAAACGTCACTGTGCAAGTGGGTGAAACCGATGGCGGTTATCCTTCGTACTTTTACTATTACCAAAATGACGTTCCTTGTGGTCTTGATATCAAGTTGCTTGGCATGTCTTTGCCCACTGACGAGGATGGCAAGAAGAAGGATGACAACTCCACTGAGAGTGCCGTGTCCTCAGCTGCAAGTGCTGCCACTTCAGCCGGTGGTGCTGTTGCTTCGGGCGTTTCCGATACAGTTGATTCCTTGACCGGTGGTGGTGATGACAAGAAGGATGATGGTTCTTCAAAGGACTCTTCGAGCGATGCTTCAAAGGATGATGATTCCTCAAAGGACGCTTCCAAGGATGACTCTTCGTCAAGCAGCCCCTCCGAATCGGCTTCTAGTTAGACCACTACATGCATTCCCTCATCCGAAAATTTATGAACATCTTCTTTGTACTCTTCCTATTTATCCTTTCGTTTCTTACTCTTCCCTATTCCACAATCCCCCCCCTGTTTCCTAAAAAACCCGCATCTTAATAAATACATATACACACTATAGATAAATCAAATTAAACAAGAAATAGCTTACATATGGAGTGCTGGATACTTTTGTGTGATTGATACTTTTTGGAAACAACAACCCAAGTCATTTACGAAAGATCTCTGCAAAGATGCATAAGCACTACCTTATTACGTGAAGAGCGTGTTGTTTGTGCATTGGTATCAAGGAGCATTAGATACAGGCTGGGAACCGAATCCAAAGATATGGTAATGATACCCAAATTACATTGCCTGACCAAAGGTCTTTTCAATCACACAGCTAGCACACACAAAAGCGTATATAAAAACCATATTCAAGCAACCTCTTATTCCTGATCCCATCGCGTCCTTGATTAAAGCTAGTAGTAGTAATATAGGTGTGCTGCTTTTATTGTGTCGAGCTTATGAATACAATAAAGGGACATGATGGTTGAAGTATCAAGCTGAAAGTGTAGGCTTTGGGGAGATACAGCTGTATGTATGGAAAGGGAGGATTACAAGCAAACAAGCAACAACCGAGACCAGCACACTACAACAACACCACTTGCTCATGACTCTAATCGGTGTTAGCTTCGCCTTACTTGTTCCTTAGATCACAGAGATCAGTCAGGGGCCACTTTTGGAACCAAGATCACAGCAACGATCAGTCAACTGTTACTTTGGCAACGCGTTTTAGAACATGTGAAGAGACAAGAGTGTGTATGTGTATTTAAAAGAGACAAGTTTATTTATGATGATACTAATACTAATACTATAAAGAAGCAGCTGTTGGTTTCCTTGAGCCAAAAGGCCAAGTACTTACAGGGATGACCACGAGAAGGTCGCTGCTCAACCATCCCCACCTCTACCTGTGGGCACCAATTCCAGGTCGACAAGGTGCAGTGCCGGAGACACCGCTTTTACCTTTTTTGAAGACTGAGAGAAATAGTTGGAGCCCCCTACAACTATCCCTCAAATCAGGTGCCGGGCCTTGACGCGCCAAAACCTCATTGGAAAGGAAGGGTAAAGAAAAGAAAAGGAAAAAGGCGGTTCTTTTATAGCCGTTGCTGCGGATGGTTGCTGCGGCTGAAGGAGCGTGACACCAAAATTCCATATATGGGTTGCAGCAGTCATTGCCTTCTTTACACCATGTTCACGATAAAAGACATACATAAAGACACACTTCTTGTACCTTGGGACATTGCTATATGGGGAAGGTACTAATGCGTGCACGGATCGTCAACAGCAAGCAGTGGTGGAGTTTTAGCTGATATCAATCGGAGACACTCAATGGATCCCTTTGTGTAAGGTACAACTTGAAGCATAGTGTCATTGCAGCAAAAGTATGCAGTCATTCATGTGTATCACCTTTTCGATATAGGTAACAGATTTTATGAATTGGGTCTCTTTTATGTATCCATGGCTGCTGTATATGAATAGATAGCAGGTTGGTACCCATGGCGGCGTTTCCTCTTTTACACAGCACCAACTCAACAACCACTCCTCCATACACTCACTGATGCCGTTTCCATCGCAACAACAGCAACGTCAACGGTGAAACGAAACAACCGTGGAGCGTGTCAAACAAGGATCAGTGACCATGTTGGCTCCTCATTGACCAAGAGAGTATTGCGATCCAACCATGAGTGAAGCAACACTATCGGTATGTGCAAACACTTCTTCCTGCTTTTATCGTACGGCCATAATGATAACAAGATATCGTTCATTCTAGTTCATAAGGTACAAGGCAAAAGGAGATGGTACAAGGCGTATCTTACACTTCGACTTATTACATTGGATGATCCCATGGCAATGATCACAAGAAGTGCGTTTACATGGATGCTACTACTGGTATTAATGAGTCGGCAAAAGCAATATCGAGCACGGCATAACGCAATTCACCAAGGATTCTGGGCAATGATGGATAAGGAGGTGTATCAAACAACAAGAAAGTGGTAAGTATTTTTACAAGGCACAGCGTGGCTGGATCTATCTTTCTATAGCAACAAGGACACAGTGACAAGATCAAGAACACTTTCGGGCGAATAACTTGTTTATCCAATCATGGTCATTCTTTGCTCAGGCGAGATTCCAAGCATGGAAGCAACACTGTAAAGAATTGGATGATTGAACCTTGGTCAAAGGATGATGGTATCCATTATTGTATTATGTAGCTATTAGCATGGTAGTGGTTACGGTTCTAGAAA